>NW_027129595.1:0-16797 GCF_037325665.1 Littorina saxatilis | reverse complement strand
TCATGCTGTATTTGATTGCAAATATGCAAATAAAACTTACAATTAATTATCCTACTCTTATGTAAAAAAGTCAACAAATATGAATAATTTAGTTTCGCATTTGCATGGTCAGTCTCATAATGTCACGCCGTTGCTGGACCGACGCTTGATCAGGGGACGTAACAAATGTTAAAATAATGATCATCAATTTGTTATCTCCCGTAACTCTGCATAATTTTATCGACAGCAACATTGCGTCGGGCCGATGTCGGGGTTTATTACGTACATTTGCCGAGTTTTACACACAGTCAAACGGTGTCGGCGCGACAACGAACGACGACACACGACATATGACGACGTCACCCGACTGAAATCGTCAGTCGGCCGACGAAAGCTTGCTAGCTGGGTGACTCTCGCTCGTTTCTTCTTCTTCTAACACTCTGCGCACAAAGATTTGTAAAGTTCTATCGCGCGCGTGGCGTGGTATGTTGTCGTATTTCTTGTGCAACTCCTCCATGCGGTCACGACCGCCATGGTCTGTGGCCACATGCGCTCTCTTGACGATATCGTATGTTTCTTCAAGGGTAGCATAGTACTAGTAGAGAATGGATTCCTCAGCTGTGTCAGTCCTTTTCTGTACAAGCCTTTCGATGTCACTGCATCTTAATACCTCGAATCTGAAAATTAAAGTAAATGACAACTATTTAATGGCAATAACAGGACATGTTTATCAACGTTGTAAACAATATACCATAACTCTCGGCAGCGAGTCGGATATAATTATAACACGTAGGACAGGGTCCAGATTGAATTTATCTTGCTAAAACAACAACAACATGTCAATGTACCCGAGCGCTACATTCAAACTACAAAAGATCATGAACAACTTACGTCGAATGATAATAACAAATCTTCCTTATGAGAAAAAAAACCCGTTTACACAGTGTTTCTCAAGCGAACATGAATAATAATTTGATATCGTAGCTTTCAACAGCCCCGGTTTGTGAGATAACACAACACAATTTTCTTATTAGCTGTTTTTGTTCCAGCAAGAACGATACAGTCAGTGGACTAAGCCTTTTTTATATTTAGTCAAGTTTTGACTAAATATTTTAACATCGAGGGGGAATCGAAACGAGGGTCGTGGTGTATGTGTGTGTGTATGTGTGTGTGTATGTGTGTGTGTGTGTGTGTGCGTGCGTGTAGAGCGATTCAGACCGAACTACTGGACCGATCGTTATGAAATTTGACATGAGAGTTCCTGGGATTGATATCCCCATACGTTTTTTTCATTTTTTTGATAAATGTCTTTGATGACGTCATATCCGGCTTTTCGTGAAAGTTGAGGCGGCACTGTCACGCCCTCATTTTTCAACCAAATTGGTTCAAATTTTGGTCAAGTAATCTTCGACGAAGCCCGGGGTTCGGTATTGCATTTCAGCTTGGTGGATTAAAAATTAATTGATGACTTTGGTCATTAAAAATCGGAAAATTGTAAAAAAACATAAAAATTTATAAAACGATCCAAATTTACGTTTATCTTATTCTCCATCATTTGCTGATTCCAAAAACATATAAATATGTTATATTCGGATTAAAAACAAGCTCTGAAAATTAAATATATAAAAATTATTATCAAAATTAAATTGTCGAAATCAATTTAAAAACACTTTCATCTTATTCCTTGTCGGTTCCTGATTCCAAAAACATATAGATATGATATGTTTGGATTAAAAACACGCTCAGAAAGTTAAAACAAAGAGAGGTACAGAAAAGCGTGCAATCCTTCTTAGCGCAACTACTACCCCGCTCTTCTTGTCAATTTCACTGCCTTTGCCATGAGCGGTGGACTGACGATGCTACGAGTATACGGTCTTGCTGAAAAATGGCAGCTACTTGACTAAATATTGTATTTTCGCCTTACGCGACTTGTTGTTACCTCCCTTTGACATTATAATTATGTGTCAATTACTCTATCAGAGACAGCATTGGAGATAACCCGGTTTCAGTATTGTTTCACGATAGACGTAGAGCTGAATACCAACACTCAAATCTGTTTTTGACAAACACTACACATCACTTACTTTCCCTAGAGATACTCATGACGTGACTTTGTCGTTTTCTGGAAGGCAGCTTTTACTTCTTCGATTGTTCTGAAGTACACAGCTTTCGGGAGCAACTTTCTGCCGTCCTTTTCATAATGTTCAAACAAACGTCGAGTAAACAATTGTTCTTTTTCATTATCCTCCATGGTGACGAATAAGCAACTGGTGAAAACTCGACTGGAAATATTGGACCTCGGCTTTCCATTGTGACATACACTCACACTTACGTGAAATTCAAACTGTGGTGAACACTATATGTGACCCTCCACCACGAAATGAGTCGCATGTCACCTCGCGCGGTTCTGCGCTAGGCTTAATATAAGTCCGGGGAGTGTCTGGTAACAGTGTAAGGGTCACCTTAGTCACAGGCTTATAACTCAAACAGTTTTCGCTCTTTTCTAAAACGGTTTTCACCACTGGATAGAGCATAACAAACTCTTTAGGAAAATGTAAAAATATGAAAATCATGCAAAGGTGACATGCGACTCATTCCGTGGTGGAGAGTCACATATATGTCAGAAATACATTATTTTGCATTGCGAACCATCACTCATTATTATATTCACACCATGACATTTTGTCAACACTTTGTCCTAAAACATTATTGCTTCAGGCAATAAGCGTAATTTTGAGAGTCAAATTTCAGGCATTACGTGTAATGCCTGGTATTTTTAGGCATTACGTGTAATGCCTAGTGTTCACAGGCATTACGCGTAATGCCTGAACATTTCAGGCATTACGCGTAATGCCTGGTTTCACTTAATGCCTGTAACAGATATATATATATACGGCTTCTGTGTGTGTGTGTGTGTGTTTGAGTGTGTCTGTAGAAAACACCTGTGTATTGCACAGTTCTGTTTGTGATGTGGTACCTAGGGCGTCGTCGACAAGTATGGGACTCGACATGATATGATCAGGAATGGCATTATGGCCCCTGAATCATGTTCGTGCTGTTCCCATTCCACGAGTCTGGAAGGGACCTAAGCTTGACGGGTCCATGGTTCGAAGTCGGCGTACAGTGCGCCACTCAAGCCGGGTATTCGGCTCTATTTAATCCACACGTGCTGAGCATGTTTTATATTATATACATGAGACGGTTTTTACAAAAAATGCGGTCAGTAGGTGTTACAGAAAGAGTTATATTGATTTGTCTTTTTCTCCTCCTGTCTCTTTGTCCACTCAATCAACTTATTTTAACCACACTTGTTAGCAGTGCCTTCTCAGTTGGTGGCAGTGAGAATGGTAAGGACGGGGGTGTTTTTCCTATCTCGGAGGAATTTCTTGTTTTAAATGTGTCAAGCGCAAAGAGCATAATTGTAAAGTTATGATGTTGCGCTATATAAATGCTCATTTATTACACCCCCGGTATAGGGGTGTGAATAGGTTTCGGTCGATGTGTTTGTGTGTTTGTGTCTTTTTGTGTGTTTGTTTGTGTTCGCAAGTAGATCTCAAGAATGAACGGACCGATCGTCACCAAACTTGGTGAACAGCTTCTATACATTCCTGAGACGGTCCTTACAAACATTGGGATCAGTCAAACACACGGTTAGGGAGTTATTGGTGGATTAAAATTATACAAGGACTTATAGACGGGCACCCCCGTTGGTCAAAGGGAAATAACCATTCTCACTGCCACCAGCTGAGAAGGTTATTTCCCTTTGACGGGGGTGTTTTTCTTATCGGAGGAATTTCTTGTTCTCCATACTTTCTTGTTATTATTATTATTATTATTATTATTATTATTATTATTATTATTATTATTATTATTATTATTATTATTATTATTATTATTATTATTATTATTATTATATCAATGAATAAAACAATGCACTACAAAACATTATCACACGCGCGGACACACACACACTTTCTTTCTTTATTTATTTGGTGTTTTACGTCGTTTTCAACCACGAAGGTTATATCGCGACGGCACACACACACACGCACTATTGCACAATAATACATTATCACAAACATACACACTCATGCGCGCGCGCGCAACACACATACGTGAAAACTTATGTAAAGTACATGGGGCAAAAATGAGCATGAGGAACGGGCCAGGCTGGAAAATATATTTTATGGTAAATGTTTGCTAATTGCTAATTTTCAGTTGCTATTTATCACGCGCGAAGGTAGGTTTGTCGACTAGACCTGTGAGGCAGGTGCATCAGTTCCTTGCTTCAAGATTTGCTCCGAGCCGGAACATTGTGTCAAGCAATTAACCAAATTGCAAGCCAGTTTAGGCTCTACTAGTCACCTGGCTGGCTATAGTGTAAAGGTTACTTTTGGTGGTCACATTAGATATTATGTTTTTTGGAAAGTTCGTTTTATTTGCAGCCACAGTTCGGTAAACGACAAATGGCTAAACCCAACCACCTAAGAATGAGAAGCGTTTTTGTAACATGACCCATATTCTGCAAAAATGCAGCCATGACGCAGGGGGTAGGTTACAAAAAACCGTCATGTACCGCTTGACTGCATACGGATATAAGCAAATTATACCTTAAACGAAAGCTAAAGATTTTTGCCATCAGACAGCAAGTAAAATGCCTAATTCGTATACACAGTTTTATTTTTAACAACATCTGTATAACATGCGGACGACAAAACAGGAAATGCCATTTTCTCAATCGATATGTATAGCTAACTGAACGCCTGGTTGAAACCGCAATCAAAAACATCTTGAAAATTGTTTATTCTCACAGCTAGAATTATTTTACATCAACAATTGTTAATTTACCGAGGAAAACAACAGTCACATAAGATACATAATGGATGATTTTGAATCAACTCCGAAAACCGAACCGGGTCGAAGCAAAAAAGAGTTTACACATACACAGGCTTGAAAAAGGATAATTTGGTTCAATCTGTTAGATTTTTACCCATAACGTTAAAGATCAGCTTAATATAAAAGGAAAGTGATCATTGTAAAAGGATTTTGCTATCGCAAAATAATTCAACTTCCGGTTTTACCACATGGCGTCCATAATATTATCAATTTATTACATAGCGTGCATTTGTCAGAAATTATACTAAATGTTAGAAGCGATCTTAAAGTGAAAGTAACGTTTAATAAAAGTATGCGCATTTATTTATTGATTGATATATGACTAAAATAATGGACATGTAATTTAAACGTACAAAACGACATTTTGTACACTACCTCTCTAAAAAAAAACGCGACTATGACCGACCGATATGTATGTGTAAATTAGGTCATTGTTAGTGATGAAAACGGGTTTTCTTTAAAAGATAACACGCAAACTGTGAAGTTCAAGCCCATAAATGATTTTAGTACGACTTCTTCAAAACAGGTCTGTTTTTCACTCCACCAGTTTCAGTTTTAATAAAATATATGTATAGCTCTCATTTTCAAAAAAAACTTATCTGCAATTCACTTAACCAAATACACAATGAACCCAGAAGGTATTAGAGTGAGACATTTTACAGTGAAATATGTTATGATTCCCCTTATTTCAAAATATATGCATTTTAATTGGCAGACACGATTCACGTCGTTGGTACGTGTCCTCTGGTGAGGCAACCGTTAGCATTTTTTGTCGTAAAAATTGACATTTTTAAACATAAATCATGGACAAAAAACTAATTCTACAAAAAGTGCAGGTTTTCTTGGTATAGTCAGTTAAAGCATCTTAAAATTCAAGAAATTGTGCAATTACGTGTATGTATTTGAAATGGCAGAAAATATTGAATGAAAGTGATTTTTGACTGATTGAAACCCTACCCCCACTAACAAAATGTGCCCTGAGATTAGGGGTGTTAGTTGAAGATGAATGAATAATGGCTATGGTTTTCCCTTAAAGTATTCAAAACCTAAACATATACATAGGCAAGATGTTCTACATTAACACAATTAACTTTTTAAACATATACATATGCTTAGTACACGATACTTCCGGTTTTTCTACCGGATTACTTATACATTTAGGGGGTAAACACCTTATCGTAGAAAAAGCTTTATTTTCAAAAAGTGCAAGTAATTATTAAAAATCATACATAATATTTATATATTGGAGTTAATTTTCCTTCGAAAGTCATTTGTTTCAAGTGGCAGACAATGTCAGTTGGAGAGTTACATGTACGTAAAGTGTATAACCGTTGTCTGTGATTAGTGCATTGTGTACACATTGGCACCATTTGATCCTAAATGCTAAACGATGTCGTGATCAGACACGCGACGTAAGGAGGAATCCATTGTTTGACTGTTAGTCAAGGAAAATAACTCCTACAACTCCTGCGAGACAGAGTTGCGTCCCATTTCAGCATTAACCCTATTGACTTCTTTCAGTGAGATCGCCCCCACCCTTCTTCCGCGAGGCTTTCCCCCGAACGGCAAACTGGATGACGTCAAGAAGGTCAGTTGAACATGTACATATAACAATCCGACTGCTTTAGTCAGAGACATTAGTATTATTGTTGTTCAGTGCACTTGAACATGACTGTTGTCTTCAACCCCTTTCAATCAATGACGCTTATATCGCGCATATTCCGTGGGTACAGTTCTAGGCGCTCTGCAGTGATGCCGTGTGAGATGAAATTTTATACGTCCAGTAGATTGCAGCCATGTCGGCGCATATTTACCTTTCACGGCCTATTATTCCAAGTCACACGGGTATAGGTAGACAATTATTAACTGTGCCTAAGCAATTTTGCCAGGAAAGACCCTTTTGTCAATCGTGGGATCTTTAACGTGCACACCCAATGTAGTGTACACGGGGGGAGGGTTCGGACACCGAAGAGAGTCTGCACACAAAGTTGACTCTGAAATAAATTTCCGCCGAACCTGGGATCGAACTCACGCTGACAGCGGCCAACTGAATACAAATCCAGCGCGCTACCAACTGAGCTATATCCCCCGCCCTTTGTCAGCCTCATGTATGTTGGCGTCGTCTACTGTATGTGAACATTTACGATATGGTGCATGCCTTAAAGCCTGTCCTTAATTCAGCCCGAAGTCGACTACGCGACGACTTCGCGAAGTCTTTTTACCGAAAACGTAGTGCTACAGCTCCGTGCGGCCAGCTTCGCGAAGTCTTTTTTACCGAAAACGTAGTGCTACAGCTCCGTGCGGCCAGCTTCGCGAAGTCTTTTTTACCGAAAACGTAGTGCTACAGCTCCGTGCGGCCAGCTTCGCGAAGTCTTTTTTACCGAAAACGTAGTGCTACAGCTCCGTGCGGCCAGCTTCGCGAAGTCTTTTTTACCGAAAACGTAGTGCTACAGCTCCGTGCGGCCAGCTTCGCGAAGTCTTTTTTTTACCGAAAACGTAGTGCTACAGCTCCGTGCGGCCAGCTTCGCGAAGTCTTTTTTTTACCGAAAACGTAGTGCCACAGCTCCGTGCGGCCAGCTTCGCGAAGTCTTTTTTTTTACCGAAAACGTAGTGCTACAGCTCCGTGCGGCCAGCTTCGCGAAGTCTTTTTTTTACCGAAAACGTAGTGCTACAGCTCCGTGCGGCCAGCTTCGCGAAGTCTTTTTTACCGAAAACGTAGTGCTACAGCTCCGTGCGGCCAGCTTCGCGAAGTCTTTTTTACCGAAAACGTAGTGCTACAGCTCCGTGCGGCCAGCTTCGCGAAGTATACTTCGCGTTGTCGACTTCGCCTAGTGAAAGACAGGCTTAAAAGCAGGTTCCTTCCTGTTATGTGTAATCGATGATGTCAAAAAACAATGGTCTAGATCCAAGATAGTGCATGACGTCATCATTTATTTCACCGACTCACACCGAATCAAGAGGCGACTTGCCCTATCGGCCTGCGCCGCCAAGTCGCGCGATAAAGTTGCGTTAACTTGCGTGGCCTTGCGAGATCTGCCGCAAAATGCGGGCATGTCCGGATAGCTCTGTGAGAGGTTGCGTTTCAGTCTGGACACTTCGCCTTGAAAAGTGTGAATTTTCACTGTGAACAGTGTGCTGCAGCAATGATAGCCGCAAGAATAATCCTAAAGTTCGTTCAAAGTACCCAAGCATGGCCCGTGCACAAAGGAAAGGCGATCGAGTTTTTTTAATTTGTTAACACAAGCCAGAGAACACCAGCACTTGTGAGAGCAAAACGTTTGCCCGCAGGGAAGTGAACCTTCCTTATCTTTCGCACCGGAGAGCTATTCCAGCGGGGTATTGTGCAAGTTGGCTATTCATTAACAAAATCCAACTCTGTACGGAAACTATCATGGGTGTAGTGTGGTGGTACGTGGTATGTGTACTGGTGAAAGGATGTTTTTAACAAACTTAAAGAAAGCATATAGCCTGGACAGATATGTGGAGGTACACAAACGATCCCTTGCACGAAAAGAATAAAAACCTTCAACGAACATTCCTTCTTTTGAAACCATTGAAGGTTTTACCGACAATGATTATACTGTTTTCGTTAATGTTTTAACTTTCCATGATACATGGCATATGGCATAGATGGACCTTGTGTATGGGCGTGAAAAGCTTACAAAAAAGGTAGGGCTACAGGGGCTGTGCAGGCGGTGGGGGGGGGGGGGGCTTGGAGGTCCGTGTCTCCCAGATGCTGTTGACATTTAGCAATTGAAAGAAGTCTTTGGGACTTTCCTTGAGAAAAAAGAGGTACCTTTTCCGGCTAAGAAGGGGGGGAGGGGTCGCTTGCGGAACCTATAAACCTTACCTCAGATCGAGCCTTTCATGTGTACAGTGGCTGTTTACATGTTCAATATCTGATATGCAGGAAGTCGAGACGGAGTATGAGAAGACCAACGGCATAACTCAGGACGAGGCTCGTCTCCGATTCCTGCGTGTTGCCGTCACGTGGCCTACATACGGGTCTGTCTTCTTTGAGGTCAAGGTGAGTTCTTAATGTTTACCCTTGTCAGCAAAAGATGAGCGGTGGTGTGCGTGTGTGTGTGAGTCAGTGTCTGTCTGTCTGTCGGTCAGTGTGTCTATCTGTCTGTCTGTCTGGCTGGCTGGCTGGCTGGCTGGCTGGCTGGCTGGTTAGCTGTTGGTCTGTATGTCTGGTATGCTGTCTGACTGTCTGTGAGGCTGTGTCTGTGTATTTCTTGTGTTTCTGTAGATATTTTTGTCGTGATTATTTTTGGCGGATGTTTATTGACTAATCAATTCTTTTTGAATTTGTTGTTTGTTTTACAAAAGAAATGAATGTCGAGGGCGAACACAAATTGAAGGAATAACATAAATGTATATAGCTATTCTGATGGACACGTGGGGGAATTCGGGGGCTGTGATTGGATGGTCTCACACATCTCTTTTTCGATCATCAAAGCATAATGCTACGGAAGTCGGCCATTTTTGCCAATATCCAAAAGCATATTGGCAATAACAAAGACGCATGGTTCCGGTTTACCCATCTGTACCACACGATGTTTCAATCGACAACAGCATACACTGACATCTTGAAATTCTTCTCGGGATTGTTTTTCAGCTTTACAAATGTCGATAGCATACCCTTTTCTGCTAACTTCCCGATGAAACAGGACTAAACCAATTATTTTCTGTCCCTAAACACCACAAAATGCCAAAAGTCGAAAGATGTAGTACAAACAGGGGAGTAAAACGGGACAGCTGTTTTGTGTGCCTGTGTGAGCTCAGTTGCCGACTGACACAAACTTTCGCATTCGGTTTTTCTTATCTCGTAACTCCACACTAAATACCCCACTTCCTCTCTGAAGTATTGATGTACAACCCATGGCACTAACATCCATGTAGTCGTTTATAACTGAGGTTAAAAAATTCGCTTCATGACGAGACAAGTATAAATGCCAATTACCCAAACTGAAAACTTCGCTGCCGTCTGCTCGCGTTGTACGGATTAGCTGTTCTCTTCTCCTCCCCTTGTTGCATCCTAGTTCTTCAGTTGTTTCTAGTTTTCCGTTGATGTTGTGTTTTGGTCTTCTTCATAAGTAGTCTTGGTCAAATTTTTTAAAAATCAAACTTCTTTTTGTTGTATACGAATGAACTAATAAAAAGCTGTTTAACAGCTGTGTTGTCAAATCGAGTTTTTTTCCCAAGTCAGTGTGGCGCCTGCGCAAAGCTAATGCGCATAAGAAACGGCGTCTGCTATCAAAACCTGAGATCAACGCATCGACGCAAAAACTGTCATTTTGTAAGTTTGGAACAACAAATCAAGGTCAGAACAGCTATAAAATCGCTATTGTATTTGCAGCGTAGCAATAGGGTCCGATATTTAGACTCGAACAAGTATAATGCGACTCGTCTTCGACTCGTCAGCATTATATATACTTGTCTCGTCTAAATATCGGACCCTATTGCTACACTGAAAACACAATAGCTGTTAATAATTACCTTGGGTTAACGATGTAATATTAGATAAATCTGGTAACAGAGATTGGGGGGGGGGGGGGGGGCTGTATCTATGTCTTTATCTTTTGGCTTTTGTGTGTCTAAAACAAACGACAAAGAAATGTATTTAGATTGTTTCAAAAGTTAATAGTTTTAAAAAAGTGATTTATTCTAGAGATGATCGTTTGAGATGTCGGTTAGTCTCTCTTCTTTCATGAGTGCGATTAATGAGTTAATCTTTGGAGAAGAGGACGCTGGAGGTACGTTAATGCTGAATAGTTTGATTGTTTTTTATTTAATCAATCTCGATCTGTTGCAGCAACGAGTGTCCAAGTCGTTGCCCAAATACTGTCTTCTGGGCATCAACACATCAGGTGTCCACATCTCTGACCTTCAGTCCAAGGTGAGTTCCCTGTTTCATTTGATTTGCTGACTATTCGACCTGCATGTCCACAGTTACAGAAAGTATGAGTAATTATGACATGGTGGGGTAATGCGTTAGACAGAAGTTGGGAGAAGAGGGAGAAGGAATGGGAAAGATGATTGGATTGAGGCTATAAAAGTTACAGTTGTAAAGTGTATTAAACAAAGTATGGACTCGTAGCTGTTTCACTTGCACACAATAAGCTGACTCTAATACCTGCTTGTCATTATTTTGCTTTCTTTCTTTCTTCCTTTTGTCAGTTCTTTCTCTCTTTCTTTCATCAGTTCTTTCTTCATTTTGTCAAGTCTTTCTTTCGTCAGTTCTTTATTTTCTTCTCTCTTCAGTTCTTTTTTTCTTTCTTTCATTGTTTTGTCTTTTGTCAGGGATTTTTGGACGGTTGTTTTCCTTCGTCATTTTGATCTTTCTGACTTTATGTTCTATTTATCTATCTATTTTCATGTCTTTCCTTCTTACTTTCTCTTTTCCTTAGATTTTCCGCACCCCCGCATTTTTTTCTGTCCTGATTTTATTTGTACAGTCGAATTATGAACTTTGTGTCCCACAGGAGATCATACAAACACACGAGTTTACCAAGATCCCTAACTGGGCGTTTGACGAGAACTCCTTCACCCTCATCATCATGGGCAACAACGGTACCACCAAGCTACTGCTGGAAACAAACGTCGTACGTATACTGACGCAAACATACCATGGACAAACGAATAGCACGAGCACATATGCCAAGAAACTTGCACATCACACGCACATATACATACACGTGCACAAACACACACGTGCACAGAAACACTCAGTAATAAAACTGTCAACCAAAACAGAAACCATTTACAGATTCATTCAAGAATTCAGCTGTTATAACAGGGGTAGGCTATCTGCTGTCACATATGCCTTGTGTCGCTTCATTTAGGGTAAAGACCGGCACGGTTGGCCTAGTGGTAAGGCGTCCGACCCGTGATCGGGAGGTCGTGGGTTCGAACCCCGGCCGGGTCATACCTAAGACTTTAAAATTGGCAATCTAGTGACTGCTCCGCCTGGCGTCTGGCATTATGGGGTTAGTGCCAGGACTGGTTGGTCCGGTGTCAGAATAATGTGACTGGGTGAGACATGAAGCCTGTGCTGCGACTTCTGTCTTGTGTGTGGCGCACGTTATATGTCAAAGCATGGCCCTTCGTGGTCGGCTGGGCGTAAAGCAAACAAACAAACAAAAAAATAAGGTAAACTGTCAGCAATCATCTAATCCATGTATTGCGACTCGGCTTGGGTAAGCTATCAGTTTTTTGTTTGTTTGTTTTTATTTTGTTTTGGGGGGTGGGGGGGGGGTTAAGTCGCCAGTAATTATATAAGGCACTTATCGCTTCATTTAGGTTAAAGTTCACGTTAGGCCATTCATGGTTTTTTTTTGGGGGGGCTTGTTGGCAGTACTTTTGAAAGCCACTTATCGTTGTTTTTGATTTTGTTTTCTTGGCGTTATAGCTATCACCAATCAAATATGCCACTTTTCGTTTTATCTAAAAATTAACTGCGACCTGTCAAAAACGCCATGTACATTGTTCAAATCGGGTGTGCTTGTCAACAATCATCACATTTTCTTGTTTTCTGTTACAGGGTCACAACATGGACGACGTGCTGATGTCTCACATCTCGTGGGTGATGAACAATCAGATGAAACGCAAACATGGCTTTTACAACAACGTAGGGGAGAGCTTCTGCTGAGCTCAACATGCACTGTTTCTTCAACTTCCATTTGCAGGACACTGCTCACGGCTGTTCCTAGCTTGTGTTCTAGTGTGAGTTAAAAATTGCCCAGCAGAGGGAATAGTTTGGCTACCAAATAGCACTGAGAGAGCTACTAGCTGCTGTGCTATCTCTGCTGTGGGGAAAGGATGGGTGCTAAAAATAGCCTGCAGCTAGAGTAGCAGAAATTGAGCCCGTTGAACAGCCGTGCTGAATATCCACAGTTCTGATAACTTGCAACTAAGATCACCAATCACGGGGCATCAAAACAACACATTGTGGGTTACGCTAACTTTAACATTCTTGAGAAGAAAAAATAAATAAAAGTTTGAGGATGAAAGTCGCTTGTTCATTTCAATGCTTGTTATCCTCTCAGGTGCCAGGAGAAAAGGTTCCGTACAACTCTCGCTTACTCTATTACACATGTCGTATGCATAAAGAGCGATTACTTCCCTTTGGTTATTTGATATTTTAACATTCTTGATTTGAGGTTTCAGTAATGGGAAACATCTCCGCATTTCCAGTGGTTGGCACTGAAATTTGCCTGGAAAGAAAGCAGAAAGTGCTTGATGTAGAAACGGACTAGAAGCTTTTCAGATGTGCCCCAAACTGCTCTACTGGTCAAAAGAAAATTACTGGTTTGTTCTGTTTTGTCACCAACCAATCTTGAACAAAATTAGCGTGCCCTGTTAAAATTAGCGTGCAACTATTGCTTATCTGTGACTTGAATGAGAGCATCGCAAGGTACGATGTTATAATTATGTGTTGGATTGTCCCTTCAAAACCTTAAAACCATGTAGCTCTTCAGTGTCAGCTCTGGTTGGGAGTACCCATGGTAACCAGCACCCAGGTTATTTTCTGGCATGATTGGGTTGAATTTTTGAATACTCACTTATCTGCGTGAGGTTTTCGTTTGTATAGACCCGCCTGGTGTGCTTGGGTGTACGTACATGATTATTTACGAATTCTTGCGTGAATGTCCAACGCTGTGGATAAAAGCGGTGTACAGTCTGGAGACATAGTGCTTGCTGCCGCGCTAGCCGAGAAAATTGTCCCTCTTTATCTTTGCTGCGCTGGCAGCAAAACCCCTCCGCGCGGAGGTGTTTCCAGACATATCGTACGTGGGATGTGTAGGCAAATTCCATATCTGAGCAACATGTTGTCTCACAGTGCGGCCAACAATAGTTGGATGATTCCAATCCAAAGTCTCCTTATGGTGTCTCTATTGGAGGAATGGCCCTTTTGTGGGATTATTGGTGTGTGTGTGTGTGTGTGTGTGTGTGTGTGTGTGTGTGTGTGTGTGTGTGTGTGTGTGTGTGTGTGTGTGTGTGTGTGTGTGTGTGCGTACGTACATGCGTGCGTAAGTGCGTGCGTGAGTGAATAATGTTCTTGAAACTCCGCGTAACGCATGAAATAGTGGACAACATTATTATATCACATTCCGTATAGGCACGGTTTTATGAGGTGTGGCTTTTGTCTCAGTTTGTATAGTTTGTATGAATAATAATTGTCCACCAGTAGGACACTTTGACTTACGGCAAAGATGTTTGTGTAGTCTTTATCGTCGTAAATGGTTCTTTCTCATCTTAATTAATAACGCAGTAGTAATATTAAAAAAAGTTATCTAAATCATTAGACAAAATGCATAGTCAGTCATACTTTCTGTGTAGGATGATTCTTGACGATTTTGAGTCGGACTTTGAGAAGATTATAGTGTGCACATTTGTACGTGTGAAACCAAAGGAAAGAATGATTTAGACACGTTCATTAGCATATGAAATCGTGAATGTCATGCATTAGAATGATACTAGGCATATAGTGCTTCTAGTTAAGTGATGATCTGAATATTTTCAGTGATAAGATCCTTTCTGTTAGAACGCCTTGTAGAGGCAAGGACGAGATATTTCAAGTGTCTCAGACTGTGTCGTAGAAGTCAAAAATCCGTTGTTTAGGCACTCCTTCTGGATACGTGGAGAATATCTGAAGTGTTTATTTGTATGGCATGTCCTCTGTATGTACATACTCACGCGCACGCGCTCATACACAGGTACAGACTGACGTACAGACGGAGAAATGTAAGCACAACGGTCAGACTGACACACACACACACATACAAACAAACACACACACACACACACACACACACATACACACTCGCACGCAAACACAGACAGACAGACAGACAGACAGAGGGAAAGAGATCTGTACGTCTCTAAAATATGTGTTTTTTGTTACCCTATCCTGGGGTTTGAGGAACTGAATATATTTCTCGTTAGTCCAATTGTTTGTGTTGATATTGACCAGTAACTTGTCTTCAAAAGCTAAGTTTTACAGGAAACATATTGTAAATACCTCTTTTGAAGAAACAGATCTGAATATATATGTACGACTCTCGAAGAAACGGATCTGAATAATTATGACACTGAATCCACAAAACGATATACCAGCTTTCCTGATAATGAACGTGGATACAGAACTACTTTGAATGCCTGAAAAATATAGACGTTTTAATGCCGGTGTAACACGAAATTTTTACTCCACGAAAAATTTACTCCGGAGTAAATATTTCGTACGAAATTCTTACTCCGAGTACACTTTTCGTACGAGAAAAGAACTCCCCAAGGCACGAAAAAATTACTCCCTCCACGAAAGTTTTACTCCCCATTTTATTTACTTCCAGTAAAAAAATCTCGTACGCAAAAATGGGATGCGGGCGAAGGGATAATGCCAATAAGTGATCTCGCGCACACGAATGTCGCGCTACCCTCCTTCCACCCCTTCCACCACCAAGACTAACAGGGGACAAGGGAGTAACAATTTCGTACACCTGGCATGGGAAGTTAAATTGCTCGTGTTGGGCTGAAGTAATTTATTCGTATTTATTCGTCAGGGGAGTAACATTTGTGTACGAAATGTTTACTCGGAACTCACCTGTCTTGGGGAGTAATTTTCTCGTGCAATGGGGGAGTGCTTTTTTTGTAAAGGGAGTAACTTTTTCGTACGAAATGTTTACTCCGGAGTAAAAATCTCGTGGGAGTAATTTTCTCGTGTTACACCGGTGCGTTTCTTTTTATTTTACAGTAAAACTCTTCTGCTATGAAAACTGATTTAAAGCGTGTTTATGTTTTAGAAAGGTTAGACACACTTATGCATCCTTTTACCTTTTCTTTGTTTTTCGTCGTGTGCACATGTTCAGAGTAAGCCTACAGAAGCTAGCAAATAGGTGGGAATTAAGGCTTTTCTTGTGTCGATGAATCTTTTCTGTTCATAGCAGTATTTTGTGGTGATATGTTTGTGAGCATTTATACTTTCTTATGTGCATTATTGAAAGGGGCATAACCAACAATGACAGGAAGGTTTATTGCTAGGTTAACCTTGTAAGTATTACTCGGTAGTTTAGCGCCATACAAGAGAGAAGCCGGGAGACTTCCTTGAGTGTTATTGGAAAGTTTTTATCACGTCACGTGACAGATTTTTCCTAAGATAACGTGCACATACACAGGCTATTTACTGATCGTTTTCATGCACGAATTTGGCCGGACTAAACGTCTAATTTGGGGTGCTTTTTCTCCATAGACTCCTTGGCAAGAACAACATACAAAGAAATATTAAAAACAAACAAACAAGTTTTAAGACCGCAGGCGCATCAATTATGTTTATGCACAAATGACGTCAAACCAAACACGTACTTAATAAAAAATAAAATGATAAAATAAAGTTACTTGCGCATTTGAAAAGGTTGGGAAATTCAGTTTAAAAAGTAAGTAAAACCCATTTTCATGGTTTCAGTATAAAATATTTTGCCATTGTCGGTGATGTCCAAACGAAGAACCTGTGTTCAATTTATCACATACTTAGTATTATACCCAGAAAATGTAGTTGTGTGTATCTGAGGCCAAATTAACTAGAGATGTAGTTGTATATAATTGAGATGTCATGACACTGGACGTGAAAGGATTTTATTGAATCACATTATTCTCACTAGATGCATTTAGATTTGGTTGGCTGTGTATGTATACCTCTTTTTTTGATTTTATTGCTGATTGTGGTCGATTAATTTGCAATGATCGGGTTGAATCATGGAATGATTAATTTGCAATGATCGGGTTGAATCATGGAATGATCAATTTGCAATTGTTGGTTTGAGAAAAGGGAATGATCCTTGACTGGGTGTTGTATGTCTGATGAAACTTAATCACTTATTTGCAACTTGAAAATGAAATGAACTTGAAACATTGGTAGATTTG
>NW_027129594.1:0-15067 GCF_037325665.1 Littorina saxatilis | reverse complement strand
TTGCTGAAAAAATGGCATTGCGTTCAGTTTCATTCTGTGAGTTCGACAGCTACTTGACTAAATATTGTATTTTCGCCTTACGCGATCTTGTTTCAAGTTCAGATGATGAGGCCGTGTGCCAAAAGCAACTAATTAAAAGTGTGTGTGTGTGTAAAGCCGAGCGGTGGTAGCTTCACGTAGCTCCTAATATGGACCGGCTCCTAATATGGACCACCTCCTGTTCTGAAAAACTAACGGCGCTTGAGCGCTCAAAAAAGTTTTGTTCGCTGTATTGCAGAAACACAAATCTCAAAACCGTTAGGCTTTTTCTCTTTTTATATTTAGTCAAGTTTTGATTTTCACTCAGTTTGGCAGCGTTCACTCTAAACGGCTTTGCCGCCGAAAACGGACTCGTTTCTGTCCACAGCCAAAGCTTTTATCACACAAAAATTGCTATATATGACAGCTAAGACCGCATTTGTTACATTTTAGCAGGGTTGACCCCGAGTTTTTACCGTGCAAACAAAAAATATTAGCAAGATCTCAAAGTATGTGCGAGTCCCCTAATATGGACCGCCTTCAACAAATCGAGAAAAAAAAGCTAAAAGCTATTTTCAATAATTCATTAAGAAGCTTGCTGGAAATAACCTATAACTAGTCCTCGAGATTTAAAAAAAAAAGTCTTCTTTTCGTGGAAGTTGATAATTTCACTTATTTTCACTCTGTTTTTGATAAGCTTCTTTAGTTTCCTGGTGTGCTTCAAATAATGCTCTCATCAACCCGAAACAGATCAATCTAAAGCATATTTGAATTAGACTGACTTGTACACTAAGTTGTATCATGTTATTTTGAAGTATAGGGGGCTTTTTACAGTGATTTGTGAAGGCCGCTTCACTGATCCATATTAGGCGCCCAGGCTCCTATTATGGACCATTTGTGATTTTGTCTGTATTTAATTTTTGTTGAATGTTTATCAAAGCTATTTCACTCTAATAAGGCCTAACGGTTAACCTAAGAGAAAAGGACTACCAAACACAAAATAAAACTTCTTCGCAAGAAAACAAGCTAGTTATCAGCATGAAACAAAAAGTGGTCCATATTAGGAGCCCTTCCTAACTGTCTGTGTCTGCGTCGAAGATGTTACCGTGAATGTGTTTTTAAAAGACATTTGACAGGACGGCATTCAAACCACACGCACCAGACACGAACCGACGAACAAAATACTTCTGACAACAAAATGTAAAATCAATTAACAAGAGTGTAGTAAGATTCCAAATTGTATTCAGACCAAAACAACAATCATAAAAATATACATGGGTTCTTTTATATGTGTGTGTGTGTGTGTGTGTTGATGATGATAACTAGTTTTAACGTCCTCTTAGAACCGCAACTTGCTTTAGGACAGGTAGAGTTAATATGCTTTATGTGGGGACAAGACACTGAACAAACATGCAACCAGAGAACACATATATGATCGTGTTATAATTATATCTGGAAGTCTTTTGCGATATTTCAAATTGGGAAGTAAAGATTGTGTACGCGGAATATGGTTGGACTGGAGCGGTTTTGTAGGCTTATTTTTTTAATTTTTGTTATGTGGGATATTGTTATATTTTTGGCTGAATAGGTAAGTAAATAGATAACTGGAAAAATAATACAATGAAGAAGAAAAAGCTCGGTGTGAGGAACGGAGATCAGGGTTTTTTTTTTTAAACAGATATCCTATTTCAGCCTTCTACTATTGAGAGACACAGGGTGTATGCTAGCTTCCATTGAAGCGTGCAATGTTTATCTAAAAAAAAACTCATGGGGTTTCAGGTTATGTTCGTTGACAAGGGTGTGTAGGTTGCAGAAATCTTGCTGGAGTGATTGGCAGCGGTCAAAGAGGTGTAACAAAGATATGTTTGTTTGTTTATTTGTTGCTTAACGTCCAGCCGACTACGCAGAGCCATATCAGGACGAGGAAGGGGGGGATGAAGGGGGCCACTTGTCAAGCGATTCCTGTTTACAAATGCACTAACCCATTACTTGTGTCCCAGCAGGCTTTAGTAAAACTAAATTAATACCTACTGGAAGATTACCAGTTTCCAGTATGTTAAAATAGGCTTAACCTATCTACTGCTGGACTTACATCAGAACACTAACAGATTAAACTGTACATGAATCGCGAGACAAGCGGCAAGAGAAGAGATTTTTGGAAAAAATACAGGTGAATGAGCAAGAAGGCAGAAAAAAGAAAAGAATTCATGAAGAAAAAGAGAGCATGACAGGAAAGAGGAACCAAAAATCTACCTAACAGCAAACTAGAAAGCTCCTGCGGTTCCAAAAACAGGAGGGGCCTTTAATTTCATAACCGCAGTGCCCCACTGCGGGAAACAAAGATATAAACTGTCCACATTCACAGAGACGGGGAAAGCACTTGTGAGCGCATCCATGGCCATCCGTGCGAATTCTGAGAAGTATTTTAAGGAGGGAGGTGGGGAGTGTAGGCCTGTTTTGTTTTGTTTGTCGGGGCAGAATAAGCCAACCATGGGCATTGCCTTCTATTTTCAATTCTGTTTCCCAGTGACGCCAGGCAACTTTGGCCATTTTGTGTTTTGCTCCCGTCTTTGTTAATTTTATGTCATGAAATGCTGCTTGATCTGTAACAGCCTCTTTTGCTTCTCTGTCAGCCATATCCTTGCCTCTGATCCATGTGTGTGAGGGGAAGTACGTAGCCTAAGGGTCAGTTCTGTTCAAGAGGCAATGATCTGGTGACAGAGGAACAATATTTCCGTCTGAAGCTCTTCTCGGTTTCTGGAACCATTTTGAAGAGCAGTTATGCTGGTTTTGAGTCGGAGAGAATCACGACTCTTGTTGGAGGTCGAGGGGGGTCATTGATATAGTGGCATGCTCTTAAGATAACGTAGCCAGCATTTCTGCAGTGAAAATGGACACATCCTTGTTGAGTTTAATTTTTTTTAACTTATTTTGAGGTCAGGAATGACAAAAGCACAGTCAGCTTGGTCATCATTTTTTTGGAGCCGTCAGTAAATATTTGTAGGTGATCTTTGTTATTGTTTGAGATTATTTCTTTTACTATTGATGAGACAAGTACAGGGTTATCTTTTTTTGTTACACCCAGATCATGATCAGGGATGATAATGGGGGATTCCATGAACCAAAATGGGAAGGGGTGAATGGGAATGTGGGCCATCCTACCTGGGTTTACCCCCACTTTCTTGAAATATCGGTTGAACATATAGTCTGCTAGTGGGATCGTTGCTTCGTGTATTTTGGGTGTTTTTCTTTTTAGGTTTTGGTAAGAGGCCGAGGTTATTGTGTCGAACTCAGCAGTGAGCTCTTCGTTCACAGCATTGTCAAAAGTACTTGCTCTTGATACGTACTGGGCCGACTTTAGTCTTCTTTCTTCATCGAGGGGCAGCCAGCCAGCCTCTTGATACACTAGTTTGTTTATGGAGTCTTTTGGGAGATCAAAGATGAGTTAGAGTGCAGCCATTTCGGCTCTTAGGCACAATAATAGCAAACTAAAGAAGGGGAAGGGAAACGAAAGGGAGGGTAAAAACCACGCACTTCTTTACTCAAATTTCATAAAACCGACTGTAAAACTAACTCCGGCTATTCTCCTTTCTCAATCATTATCAAAATCGATCCTAAAACAAAACAAGTCGCGTAAGGCGAAAATACAACATTTAGTCAAGCTGTCGAACTCACAGAATGAAACTGAACGCAATGCAATTTTTCAGCAAGACCGTATACTCGTAGCATCGTCAGTCCACCGCTCGTGGCAAATGCAGTGGAATTGACAAGAAGAGCGGGGTAGTAGTTGCTCTGAGAAGGACGGCACGCTTTTCTGTACCTCTCTTCGTTTTAACTTTCTGAGCGTGTTTTTAATCCAAACATATCATCTCTATATTTTTTTGGAATCAGGAACCGACAAGGAATAAGATGAAAGTGTTTTTAAATTGATTTCGAAAATTTAATTTTGATAAAAAAATTATATTTTTATTTATATGTTTTTGGAATCAGAAAATGATGTCAGATGAAGAATAAGATGAACGTACATTTGGATCGTTTTATACATTTTTTTTCTACAATTTTTAGATTTTTAATGACCAAAGTCATTAATTAATTTTTAAGCCACCAAACTGAAATGCAATACCGAGGTCCGGCCTTTGTCGAAGATTGCTTGACTAGAATTTCAATTAATTTGATTGAAAAATGAGGGTGTGACAGTGCCGCCTCAACTTTTACAAAAAGCCGGATATGACGTCATCAAAGGTATTTATCGAAAAAAATAAAAAAATGTCCGGGGATATCATACCCAGGAACTCTCATGTAAAATTTCATAAAGATCGGTTCAGTAGTTTGGTCTGAATCGCTCTACACACACACATGCACACGCACACACACACACACACAAACTTGACTAAATGTAAAGAGACAGTATGTATTGCATCTAAACACGAGCTAAGTAAAACATTATCAGAAAAGGTAGAGCAAGAGAAATCCCAAAACTCAAATTCGAGTCACTGCAGTTCGTACTGTACAAGTTGAGAAAGTTGCAAGTCCAGTCAGTAGCCACCATCTCGGACGGATGTTTCGGGGAGGGGGGGGGGGGGGGGAGTAGAACAAATGCCTATCTGTGGTCCTTCGCCGCTTCGAATTCCTTACAGGTCCCACACACATGGGAAAACGATTAACTCGGCCAGTAGCCTACCCCAGCAAAAGTGCAAAGGAATATAGAAGAAAACTAAAATCTGACCGCGCTAAATAGTCAGGTTAGAATGACCTACTTTCTCTGCTCAACGCACGGGCAATGCAGTCTCTCGTGTACACTGTACTGTGACAAGGCTCATAATTATAGAGAAAATAAGAGATACCCCCAAAAATGTTTGTGCACTGCACTTTTTTTCACATTTATAAACTGATGATCAGTGTGTGTATGTGTGTGTTCAGTTGTGTGTGCGTGTGTGTGTGTCAGTTCAAGGGGTGTGTGTGTGTGTCACTGTGTGCCCGTGTGTGTGTGTGTGACGGTCAGTCAGTGTGTGCCCGTGTGTGTGTGTGTGTGTGTGTGTGACGGTCAGTCAGTGTCAGTCACAGTGTGTGTGTGTGTGTGTGTGTGTGTATGTGTGTGCATGTGTGTGTGCTGTGTGCAGTGACAGTGTGAATGTGTGTGACGGTGTGTGTGTGTGTATGATGTATGTGCAGTGTGTGTATGTGTGTGTGTGTGTGTGTGTGTGTGTGACCGTGCTGAGAGAGAAACTAGAGAGAGAGAGAGGGAGCCGATAATCGTCTGATTCTGCAGGTTCGGCACCAGGCTGATGAAAACGCAGAATAATCCATCAAAACAACACTCTAACATCAAGTTTTAGAAACCAGAAAAACTTATCGAAACTCCATAGGTTTCGTGGTGTTTTGCGCACTGCTGAAACGCGTTTAACACGACGTGAATCGCCGTGCGTTAATGTAGCGAAAACGTCCAAAACGCAGACACCCAAACTCGATGTTTTACTGTGTTTTGCAGCCCGCTAAAATCTCAGGGATTTTATTGCGTTACGGCAGTTTTTCTAACTTGATGTGAATCGCACAGGTATAATGCCACAAAATTCAGTTGATTAACTTCATGTTTCATGTTATATGCCACGTTATAGTGCCAAAACGTGACTTTTCGCCCAGTGAGCGGGGGGAGGAGCAGCGTGGATTGGTGCTTGAGCAAGGGGTGGCGCTCGAGGAGCGGCTGGTTGTTGAGCAATGGGGGGGGGGGGGGGGGGGTGAATTTGGGGAAGTTCAGGTCGGAGGGCTTGCCTGTCCCAAGTTCCTGCCTCACGACCATTCGAGCAAACGCCCATCCCAGACTGGCACGCAGCACAAAAGCATGACAGCAGTCGTGTGCAGAGCACATTTGGCTCGACGCACCTGATGCTGTGCAGAGATCGGGTGCCTTTGAGTGTCTTGACCACTCGACCTCTGTCCCTCTGGATGTCGGTCTGTGGCACCCAAAAGAACGACCGAAAGGAGTGGCCGTCGCACTCTCCATCTCCAGGCTGCTTGTGAAGCAAAAGTCAAAGAGATCTTTGGTGTTGTCGATGTTGGCCGCTCCTGACTTCACAGCATTCGCAGCGCCGTGCTTTACGACGGCACTTTCTCCATCAGATGCACCTTTCCCGTGGCGCGATCCAAAGAAGTTGCGCTCCCATGTGCAGCCGAAGTCATGTATGGTATGGGAGATATCGCTGAATGGGCCTTTTGATTTATATTGGGCTGCACAGCCGTCACTCCATTGGATGGCATGCTCAACGGAAAGCCCTCTGATGGTCTTGAGGTGGTCCATCGCAATAGTTGTGAAGGCGTAGACTGCATCGTAGTCGTGGCGCCTGTCATCACTGATTTTTGTTTCTCTTTTAATCATGAATTTTACGTCATTGTTTGCTTACATTAGGTACTCAAAAATGATTTTTCAAACTCCAGAATTAAAGGTTATAACTTCCATGGTCTTGTAGATCTTTTTATTCTGAGCACAGTGATGTAAGTTTGCATTCTGTAGGTGAATTAGTTTAGTAGTTATGTACATTTGAAAAGTGCAATTTTAGGCCTTTTAAACTCACTTTTTTCAAGAATAAAAAATCGTCAACTTTGGAGCCTCACTGTGAACCAAAAACAAGAAATATGAAGCTAATTTTGAACAGATTACTTCTCCATATCTAAGACTTTTAGCTCATTTTTTTTCCAAAATTTACGGGTAAGAAATAATTGAATTGAAGAACCCAAACTTGGGAAAATCGTCCAATTTTACCGTTCAAACACGTCGAAATCTTTAAAAGGATATATTTCAGCTTCTAACTGTCCTACCAACATGAACTGTACATCAAAATGATCAGCATCGACAGATCTGTAAACACATATACACAGACAAAGAAATAAAACAGGTTTGAAAATTTTCATTTTTGAAGGCTACCCATCTAATCTTCATCTGGAGCTGGAAGATTAGTGCCGCCCAGATGAGCCTTGAGGCTGGCTGTCAGGTCCTCAATGCTACCAGTGAGTCGAAGGCAGCCCTTCTGATTCAATACTGTTTTCTGGTATCGAATTTGGTCCTTCAATGCGTTCAAGAGGGTTGATTTCTTTTCTCTTCTCAGTCGTATCACCAGAGCATCAACATCTTCTGCAATGACACAGGGGCCACCAACAGCCGTCAGCTTTCTTATTAGCTCGGTTTTGGTTGCTGCCTGTCTGGCCTCCTTTGCCGCCTTTTTTGCCTTGTTTTCCAGGAGCCTCTGCCTCAGTCGCAGCAACACCGCTTTCTCTTGTTGGCGGTTGTGGTGTCGCAAAGACTTCCCTTTCCTTCGAGCGAAGGCAAGAAGATGGCTTGACTGGGTCTCCAGTTTCTTCTTCAACCACAGTGTTGTCCTGTTGTGGCTCAGCATATTTGTTGACGACCTCTGGTGGACAGATGCATTGCCGCTTTTGTTAATGTCATAGCCCAGGTCACCGAAAATGTTTTCACCGAGCAGATTTGTCAGTGGGCAGTGGTTGAGGACATCTGGGAAGGGAACTGGTTGTCCACCATACACACCGTCTTCCAGAAAGTCATTCAACTGCCTGCGCAATACACTGCACATGTCTGGCATCAGCTGCCGTAGAGTACACTGGACTGCTTCGATGTGCTGACTGGCAAAGTTGTAGATACTGTCCTTCAGGGCTGCTTTGTCTCCTTGCAGTTCGAATTCCCCATCAAAGATGCCCAGAAAGTGAGGGTCCAGGAGAGTGCTGGAATCTGCCGTCCAACTGAAATAATGCATCAATAAAATACTTACAAAAATTCAGCAATTAATACAATATATATTGCTCGTGCTATAACTACACACTGAATCACATAATTATTTCCTTACATTTCTTTGTTCTTGAATATAAAGTTCAGCTAGAGTTGCAAATTACTCTGGTATACGCAGATATTTTTGAATTCATTCGTACAAAATTAACCCTTGAAGTGTCAGAGAAAAATGTAAGTTTGTTAATATGAAAAGAAAACAGAAAAAAGCTGAAGAATAGGCTGTATATTCTGCAACTTGCTTGTCCATCCTGTGGATCATGAGCTGGATATACTTGTGGAACTCTGTGTTCTTGACTTCACTTTGGAGAAGCTCCCAGTATGGACCGGTGATTTGGACGAAGACCAGGGCAACAACACACACCACAGCTACAAGTTGGAGGTCATCCAGATCTGCAGCAACACTCTCAATCTTGAGGTTTGAGTGGCTCTCTTCCCTCATCCCTCTCTCTCTACCGCCAACAATCGACTTTTCTCTACCTCCCTCCTTCCCTCTCTCTCCCTCCCCTCTGTCCCCCCATCCCACTCTCTTTCTCTCCCTCCCTCCCTCCCCCTCTCTCTCCCTCCTACTCTCTTCCTCCCCCCTTATCTCCCTCCCCCTCTCTTACTCCCTCCCTCCTCTCACTCTCTCCCTCCATCCCACTATCTCTTTCCCTCCCTCCCTCCCCTCTCTTTCTCTCCCTACCTCCATCCCTCCCACACTTCCTCTTCCCCCCCTTCTTCCTCCCTCCCTATCTCCCTCCCTCCCCTTCTCTCACTCTCTCCCTCCATCCCAATATTTCTTTCCATCCCTCCCTCTTCCTCCCCATTTATCTCTCCCTCCATAGCTCTCCCCCCCTCACCCTCCCTCTCTTTCTCCCTCTCTCCACCCCTCTTTCCATCTCTCTATCTCCCTCCCTCCCTTTATTTCTCTCTCTCCCTCCATCCCGCTCCCCCCCCCCCCCCGCCCCTGCTGTGTCTCCTCTCTCTCAATCCCTGTCTAGTCTCCCCCCCTTCTCTCTCTCTCTCTCTCTCTCTCTCTCTCTCTCTCTCTCTCTCTCTCTCTCTCTCTCTCTCTCTCTCTCTCTCTTTCCATCTTGTGCAAATTCGTAGTGTTATTTTCACTGTTTTGTCATTTCTCTTGACAACACTTCTTCTTCCAAATATTCTAAGTCCGCTTGCTTAGATCTGTGCATTTTTTGTTAGATCCGATATTGGGGGGAAAAGTGGTAAAACCAAGTAAGTCCACAAAATGCCCAACAAAACCAAAACCATCCATCAGATTATTTATGAAAATCGGGTTTTAAACGTAAATTAATGCTATTTATTTTATTATCTCGGTGGTTTGATCTAGATAATCATCACTTTTGAGACATTTTATCAAACAGTAAAAGTCGTTTTTCTCGGAAGTAACGTCAGTGGACTTACTCGGTTTCAGCACACGGCAGAGTAGGCTACAGACAGACAGATCTAGATCTAGCGTCTCCCACTCTTGCACTGTGTCTATGCTTCAGGCATGGGAATTGTCCGCCGAATGGCGGATTTCCGCCGAATTTTTTTTTTGTTCCGCCGAAAATGCAAAAGTGTCCGCCGAAAAAATAAAGCACACAAAAAAAGCACCGGTTACTTTGGCCTTTGCGCAAAAGCCCGCGAAAACTTTCCGTACTTTGTTCACGCACTGCTACCGCCCGCCTCAGTTATTGAACTATTATGTTTGAAAGTAAACCAGATTGCACAGATTGTGTTACAAGTTACATTTTCCTGTTTGTCTCAAATGATAATTTTTTTTTCAAATTTAAACCATATATAATACATGTAAGCAAAATTTGGTACATTTTTGTACTAAAAACTCTGATTCTAAAAACAGAATTTAATGGCAAACTTGGAGCTCAGATGACACCAGATTGCACCATCTGGGTTCTTTGGAGAAAAAAAAATTTCCGGGGGGGCATGCCCCCGGACCCCCCTAGTAAGGCTAGGCGCTTCGCGCCGTCGACTTGACGCTTTGCGTCTTCAGTTATAAATTTTCCGCCTTTTTTACAATTTTCAATTCCCATGCCTGATGCTTACTGTGTGTGTGTGTGTGTGTGCATGTGTGACGGAGTGATTGAGTTTGTGTTACTGTTTGTCGATTTCTTACGGGAGCCTTGAAGGCTTCGCCTCTTGTTAGTTATAACTGATGTAATGGTATCGTTTCTTTATAAGGAAGCCAAAGGCAATTCTCAACTGTAACCCGAAATACCGGAGAACGTTGCAGCATGCAAAGCACACCTTGAAACGACATCGAGCAGACGACACAAAGAACTGGATGACTGAGAACAAGCTGAAGCTGAACAGTGAGAAGACGGAGGCCCTTCTCGTTGGAACACGACAGAAGATTGCTACCCTCACTGTGACCGACCTCCAGCTGGATGACGCGACTGTTCCTTTCTCCCCTGCTGTCAAGAGCCTTGGCGTCTTTCTCGACTCCACTCTCTCCATGCAGACACACATCTCCTTCATCATCAAGACCTGCTTTTTCCACCTACGACGCATCGCCTCCATCCGTCGCTACCTCACCCACGACGCCTGTGTCAAGCTGGTTGTCTCCCTCATCTTCAGTCGTCTGGATTACTGCAACTCCCTTCTGGCTGGCCTCCCCGCCTCATCCATTCATGGCCTACAACGAGTCCAGAACGCCGCTGCCAGGCTGACGTTGAGGAAGACGAAGCGAGGCCACATCACCCCCCTACTTCGCTCCTTGCACTGGCTCCCTGTCAACACCCGAATCTCCTACAAACTGTCCACTCTGGTCTACAAGTGTCTCAACGACTCTGCTCCCGAGAAACCTTCAATCCTCCCTGGACCTGTACACCCAGCCCACCGACCGTCCCCTTCGTTCTGCTGCTGATCCTCTCCGCCTCCACATCCCTCGCTCGAAACTCGCATCTGCTGGTCAGCGTGCATTTCCCTCCGCGGGCCCCTCCGTCTGGAACTCCCTGCCGCTTGAGCTTCGCCAGAGCCCCTCTCTTGACGCGTTCAAGAGTAGGTTGAAGACTCAGTTCTTCCCGTAGCTGGCTGCGACTTTCATGCTCGACGTGATGTGTTGTGCCCCAAAAGACATTCTTGTGCTGTGCTCCGTGAGAGGTGTTTTCTTTGTGCTTAATATTATTTTGTTTGGACCTAGCTATTGATGTGTACATTGTTGTTAAACAGTTGTTTGTTGTATGTTTATCAGGGTTTGCTAGTGTGTGATAGGGTTCGTGTCCGTCTGTAGATGTTAGTTTCTTTGTTAGTCCTGTGTTGACAACTCTTCGACAAGCGCTTAGAACTGTACCCACGGAATACGCGCTATATAAGCTTCATATTGATTGATTGATTGACAAAACCGCTGATTTTGCCACGGGTCACGTGACCTCGTTTTTTCATGTTTTCCACTTATATTTAGGTGCTACAACCACAAAACCTTCAGAAACCATGAATATAAAAGCCCAGTCAAAGTTGCCCATTCAACAATCCTTCCTTTGAAACGTACATTTAATTAAATCTGTTGAGAACCACAGTTACCATTTTGCACACATGAACACCATCAATGGACGACCGATCTCTGCACATGCGATCGGCATTACTCGCATGTATCCGCACAGATGTTATTTATAACTGATAAAAACAATATGAATCAGGATTCTTAAGAACTGTACTCACCAACAAGAGCTTTGAGATTCCATGATTCGCATGGACGAGGCCGAGAATCAGCTTCGGCCATCACGGCTCAGGGTGACTGGGTTGCACAGACGGCTTTGTTTACGTTTTTCTCCCGTAAAGTGCTCGGCGTACAAATAACGTTCAGGCAAGAAAAATACCGCATTAATTAGTCGAATACTTCTTCTTTCTTTCTTTCTTTTGAAATCGATTGTAAATCGCAAAACTTCCAAAAAATTATATCATATATTTCATTTGCTTTGCACGTTTTCTCGCCAACGTCCGATCCCGCTTACTGTTACATGTAAATGAAGCTGAGAAACAAAGCTTTTAATTGGTTATCATTTCTAGGTCAACCGATGAAACAACGCGAAGCACTCTGAGATTGTGTGAGCATACTGTCAGGCCTGACATGCCACAGAGCGTGACGTAATGGCATCCGGTGGTCACGGGGCCCTCGGTTTGAGAGTTGTTATCTGTTCTAGCTCAACAAATACAAACAACCATCACCACAGAAACCAAGATAAGACTTCAAACTTTTGTTTCATTCAGTTTTTTATTACATGCGGTACGTAATTACACCAGAAATCATTTGTGAACCTTTAGCAAAACGGGATAACACCGGCTTTGGGACAACTCGGGAAAGAGGCTTTTGACTACCTACTTACATTCATTTCACTGAAGAAGGGCGTGGCCCGAAAGTCTTTGGAACTTACAATACAATACAATACAATACAATAACTTTATTAATCTCTAAAAGAGAAATTACATTGCTGAGCGTTTGTGTCCGTAATAATAACATACATAAAACATTCAAAATAAACATTTGTTCTTTGTCCTGAGAAAATATAGCACATTGGTTATCACATAAGAAAGTATATTAAAAATAAATTAACATGCATTCACCATCAACAATGCACCAAAGAAAGTCAGCACCTTGCCGGTTATCACATATTGTCTAAGATTAAGAGAGTAAAATGCAAAACAAAATCAACAATACTGAAACAATACAGAACACTGACCCCGTGCATCAGAGCGACAACACCAGCATCTACCGCCCCACCTGAGAATTGAAGATGTGAATTGCAGATGGAATGAACGAATTTCTGTAGCGTGTGGATCTTGCGGTTGGTTGTCTGAATCTGTTGCTCCTGTCTGTCAAATTCCGGTCTGAGTGGGTGCGAGTCGTCAGCCAAAATCTTCTGTACCTTGTCAGTCAGTCGTCGTTCATGTGTTGATGTGAAATTGTCCTGCTTCCTCCCAACCACCCCACTTGCTTTCCTGATGAATTTATCTAATCTATCCCTGTCTTGCTTGTTGATGTTGCCACCCCAACACACGGAGCCAAAGTACAACACACTATTGCACGTTGAAGTGTAAAACATCTGAAGGATTTCTTGTCTGATGTTAAAAGACCTGAGTTTTCTCAAAAAGTACAGTCGAGAGTGGAGTTTCTTCACAAGGGCATCAGAGTTTGGTTTCCATGTCAACTTATTGTCTATAATCACCCCCAAATACTTATACTGCTCTACCTTCTCTACGACCTCCCCCTTGATCATTATCTCCCTGTGTACATGTTCCCCCCTCCTGTTGTCCATTATCATTTCCTTTGTCTTGGTGTTTACTTGGTGTTTACTGTGTTTTTTTTCTTCTAATTAATAAAATAAAAGTATAAGTTTTTTTATCACTTTAAATTCAAAGTCATCTGTGCGCACAAGCATCACTTTCATTAAACAGGTCTCACACAGAATGCAATCTACACCCACAAAATATTTATCGAAAGAAAAACTATTATTAACAAATGTTTAGCCTAATTTTTCACTTCATAGAATATCATAGCAGCAAAAACTCACCTTTTCTCAAGAACCTTGGGTGTTGATCACTTTTGTAACAAAATCACAGACTTCGGAAACATGCTCGAAATCTTTCTTCGCTGCCGGAAGCTGAACTATTTCTCTCTGTAACTGCGCATGCGTAGTCACCCGCACCTCTAAGGAAGTGACTACGCGCAAAATAGTTCTAATCTTTTTTCAAAACTCTGAACATTCTTTGCAAAACCGTTCACCATCGTAACTGAATTTTGAAGAAGCATGTCATATTGCGCAACTTTCAACTTAGTTTTCAGATGCAATTTTGAGAAAATAATACTTAAATAACATTTAGCTTAGCGATTTTATATGCCCTTTCATGTCAAGATCGTGTTGAAGATGAATATGCAAATTCTAAAGTTCAAATTTAGGACTTGTTGCTGTTGCACGCGTGTGGAAAACTATGTTACGAAAGTGATGGCAAACTTTCAAGCAATTAATTTCGCTTAAAAAAAACAATTCTGTGGACAAAATAACATTTCAACTGTCAAGTACGCTTAAACCAAACACACATAACAAGAATAGCAGTCCTTGGACATTCTAAACGATTCTTGTAGTGAGGTGCAAAACTAGTTGATGGTTCATGTCACAGATCAGACCTCCATTTTTCACGAATCCAATATTTTTTTTCGCAAAACAACCTTCATAATAATCATGCAAAATAATCAGTTTTGTTTGTATTATTTCTTTATTCATTTTACTTCTCAAAAATACCAATCTCATGATTTAAAATTCAGTATGTTTCAACTGTGGGCTAATTTGATTATGGCACACACAAAAGGTTCAGTTTCTGAGACGCACCCAAGATCAAACTTCAGATTTTGAAGAAGCTCTTTCTCATTCAGTATTCTTGCAAATACCGTACGGGATTGACGCCACACGAAGGAAGGGAGATAAACGCGCAAAACACTGGAGAAGATAAGGAAGAATTACTGGGAATGGATCTACTGGATCTACAGAAAACCCAAAATCGGTTCACAGCGCCGCTCTTAGAGCACATGTTGAAAATTTTCATCGACCAGATTGTGTCCGGGGTCTACCTGAATATGCCCACCAAATTTGAAGCAGATCCATCGAGAACTTTGGCCGTGCATCGCGAACACACACACACACACACACACACACACACACACACACACACACACACACACGTTCTTTCTTTATTTGGTGTTTAACGTCGTTTTCAACCACGAAGGTTATATCGCGACGGACACACACACACACACAAGCCGTATATATAGATATATATAGTGTCATTTCTAGTCGGATGCTGTGGGTTCATTACGTGTGTGTGTGTGTGTGTGTGTGTGTGTGTGTGTGTGTGTGTGTGTGTGTGTGTGTGTGTGTGTGTGTGTGTGTGTGTGTGTGTGTGCATTACTTGGTGAGTGAGCGAAAGAGCGTGTGTGCGTGTGTGCGTGCGTGCGTGCGTACGTGCGTGTGTGTGTTCATTGAACTTACAACATTCTCCCCCGATGACTCCGTTGTAATGTGCATCGCACTCGCAGAATCCGTTGGCCGCCGAGCACGTAGCGTGTGCTACACACTCTCCACCTGAACCATCGGTACACGCAGCGCCTACTTTGGTCGGTGTCACTTTCACTGTCAGATTGTACAATCGCACATAAAATATTATATAGAATCATAGACATTTGTTCTTTAACTCTTTCAGCCCTGCTATGTGCTGGTCATTATTTCCCCTTAAGATTGTTCCTGCCTATCTTAGTACTAA
>NW_027129593.1:32500-35857 GCF_037325665.1 Littorina saxatilis | reverse complement strand
AGAAGACGATGAGCACAACACCGAATATATCCATCCCCTAAATAAACTTCAGTCTCTGTTAATTGGAGACTAGTTGATGCTGTGGGGGTAAACTGGTCGTTGAACAAAATGGACAAACGAAGAATCCGTCCTGTGCGTATGGGAAGTGATCCATGGCCGGAAGGATTTTCTTTCTGTTGTGTAACACGCTAGTCGGTCATGCGAGTCGGTTGCTTTGGAGGATCTCGCTACTGTTTACGCTCCTCTCAGTTTTAGACTGCGACATGCTCGGAAAGGTGAACGGGTGTTAATGGGAGCAAAGAAGGTTGAAGTCTCCAACACAGACTGTTCCAGCAGCGGACCTGGCCCATGGATTTGTCATGGTTTACGGAATGTTTGCTTCCATCGGACTTTAGAATTTGTGACTCGCGAAGTGGAAAAAACTCTGAGGATAATATCATCGAGTGAGTATGCTGAACCGAAAGAAATAGGTATATATTTATGTACCTTCGTTAAACAAATGTTAATTGCGCTAGAATAGAAACTAATTGTTTGTTAACGTGAGCAGTTTTATTCCCCATCCATGCCCATCAAGTTACAAGCGGTGGAATAAATTATTGTGTGTGAACAGTACATGTGGTGATTTTTGTCCGTATGGATAATTTTTTTTACGTAGGTTGTACATTTAATTGTTCTATTCGTGATATATGTTTTTTGTAAAGGGCCTATAGAGCCATAGGTTAGGCACTTAAAAATGTCCAGTTATTATTATTATTATTAATTAAGATACTGCTGCTGTTCACTCCAGTTTCGTTTGACTGTTTCCACCTCAAGAAATACTCAAGTGTCAGTCAAGTTCAACGTTCCTTGGGGGGAGAGGGGGGGGGGGGGGGGGGGCGAGGGAATCAAATGAATGTTCTAATATTTTTTTTACCTGTCTTTCTTATGTTCGTTTATTTTCCTTTTTGTTCTCTTGTCGAGAAGAAGTCCATGCATACATAAGTGTGTACGTGTGCATGCGTGTGAGCGACTGAGTGTGTGTGTGTATGTGTATGTGTGTATGTGTGTGTGTGTTTGCCAATATATCTGTCCGATTCATTCATAACATTTTGCCTGTATGTCCGTAGCTGTCCGTAGCTGTCCCTAAGCTTATGCCGATGTTTTATATTAGGTTGAGTTTACGTATCCGTTTCTTGTTCTTGTTCTTGTTGTTGTTGTTGTTGTTCTTCTTCTTTTTCGTCTTAGTTCATGGGCTGATACTCCCACGTTCACTCATGTTTTTGTACGAGTGGATTTTTACGTGTATATCTATGACCGTTTTTACCAAAAGGCAAAGGCAAAACTGAAGGCAAAGAATTTTATCCAAGAAACTCCATGGGGGTGCATTGAGGCAGCCATACGCCGCTTTCAGGGGAGTGAGTATACGTTTGATTTGTTCCGACCTAGTTTTTGACCCCCAGTCACCCACGGTATGGTTATTTCCGGGTTAAAACAGGGTGCGCCTTACAGCAATTACTGTAGAGCACCGTGGCGAAGGCAGTTTCCTCCTCAGTGTAACTGACTAAGTGTCTGTTATCACTATGCTTTTGTTAATTTGGTGTGTGAATGCCGCTTTCTCTCTCTCTCTCTCTCTCTCTCTCTCTCTCTCTCTCTCTCTCTCTCTCTCTCTCTCTCTCTCTCTCTCTCTCTCTCTCTCTCTCTGGAACTCCTTCCCCCAACAGATAATAAATGTAAAAAAGCATATCTATGCTTATTCTTGTCACCCTCGAAAAATAAAGAGTTGTCATTGTCACTGTCATTGTAAAAGTCATTGTCATTGTCTCTCTCTCTCTCTCTTGAACGCTCGCTCGGCTTGTCACTACCTCTATATTTCTCTTTATAACTATAGATTGTATTGTTGTTTTTTGTTTTGTTTTTATGAGTGCAGTCTTTGTTCTTCTTTGTTCAAAAGTTACTTGCACAGCTATGAAGGTGAGTGCAAAACACGCGGACAATTTCAGAGATTTATGTGGACGGATATTATACGTTATTTTTATTTTTGACCAAAATATGACATTTTTTGTCGGCCTCCGACGTCACTCATGGCTCAAAGAAGGGAAATCCCGTGTTTAATCGATACATATTACCATACTGTCAGCAGCGAACCCCTCTCAGAGAGGTAGACCTGGTCTATATATCTCCGTGGGGTTTATCAGTATCTCCGTCGCCTCCCCCCCCCCCCCCACTCTCCACCCTCCACCCCTCAACACACCTACTGAAAACGCGATATTCTAACCGCCAGGAAATAAGATCTCCCTTATCCATATATCCAGTCGTTAGCATTCCTCTTTATTACGGGCTGGAATGCCGTGTCATGATAGTTAACGATCGGTTCAGGTGTAGGTGTGTCGAGCAAGGGAAATACCCATAGTTAGAACGACAGGCTGGCTGTCAAGATGTCGAACAGTATATCCCTTGCTTGCCTCCGTGACGGTCGAGTTTTAGCATGATCTATGGGTGTAAAAAAGTATGACGCCATATTAGTGCCAAAAGTGCAAATTAATAAAATCACTGTGCATATGTGATCAAAGTAATTGCCACTGATATTTACAAGTATCCCTGCAGGATTACCACTACTATTCATTGATGTTAGTAGTGTTTACATTTGTTCCTGCTATATGCCGTCAAGAAAATGACAATCACTAATATCATTATGAAAGTTATAAATGTAATTGATATATATATACAAATAACAGCGGGATTGTCAATTCTATCAGGTAATATTAGCATTTTTGACTTTTGGCGCCAGTTTGCCAAAATTAACAATAACTTATATCACTATAATAAATGATATAGGTTACACACTCCGAGTTCTGAATATCGTGAAATATTTTTCCTAGGGTCGATTTTTAGGTATTACCGAGCCTCTGGCGAGGTAATACCTGTAAATCGACCCGAGGGAAAATATGCACGATATTCAGGACGAGGTGTGTAAGCTTTTTATCCCATTACTCCGACGTTTTCATTAAAAAACCGAACTTTTTGACACAAACTCTGCGAGTGCCTGTTTACTGCTCATCAAACCTTCCGCGACCAAAAATCGTGTCATGATATTCATGTGCGAAACGAGTCCCCTTTTGTCTTTTTGTTTCCAGGATTGTGCCGTTGAATGCATTTGATACTCTGCAGTTACCAGCCGGTTTCAGTCGGTTACCTGAGCTGGCATTCGTCAAAACTGCGAAAGACCGCATTCTGATAATCTTCGTGTCGCAGCTAGCGACGGGAGAGAATGATACCCGAAGGGAAGTAACTCATTTTTGCCCAGAGTTCAGGATTCGAAAGACCGCGTGTGTGATTTTACAAGCGATGAAGATGATTGTTGAGTTTGTGCTTATTCGA
>NW_027129593.1:0-27500 GCF_037325665.1 Littorina saxatilis | reverse complement strand
AAAGACCGACGCCATCCACAAATAGAGTAAGGCCAAAAAAAAAAAGGTGATAAAAATGTAATAAAAAGTTATAGGGTCGGCCCCTAAAAATAGGGTAGGTCGGGTTACCGTAACCACACCCATTTTTATTTTAGGCCTAACTGTTAATTTACTTCGGCATCGCGATTAAGCAAGGAAACTAAAAATTATTACTTTTTTTTTTAGGTAACAGGGCCACAATTTAGGTCAAAACTAGTCAAAAGCAATTCTCTTTTATTTATGTCTTTGCTTGAATGGTGCTGTATTTAAAGACTGCATTTTTCGCCACGAGCCGGAAGGCTGTTCTACACAGATTAGCTGATGGAAAACTAAAGTGCTTAAGTGCTCTCTCTCTCTCTCTCTCTCTCTCTCTCTCTCTCTCTCTCTCTCTCTCTCTCTCTCTCTCTCTCTCTCTCTCTCTCTCTCTCTACTGGGACTTACTGTTGATAATAATCTCAAATGGCAGACTCACATCAATGGAATCTGCAAAAAAATTGCTAAAAACCTGTTTCTTTTGTCAAAGTTACAAAGCATTATTAATCTAGACACAAGAAAACTATTTTACAATGCCCACATAAAACCCCATATTGATTATGCTTCCATAGTATGGGACGGGTGTAGTGAAGTTCACTTGAAGAAGCTGAACTCGCTCCAGCGTAGAGCTGCTAAACTAGTTCTGCCCAGTCCATCTCTTTCTACAAAGGAAAAGATGAAAAATATTGGGATGTTAAGCTTAAAAAAGCAGCTTTTGTATAATAAATGTTCATTTATGTATAAAGTCGTCTATAAGGACGCCCCAACATATCTTATACAACTCTTCAAATCATCTCCGTCATATTATTCAAACACTCGAAATAACCTTGCCTTGTCAAGGCCCCGCATCGATTTGTTTAAAACTAGTTTTTCTTATTCTGGTGCGTTCCTTTGGAATTCACTACCTGTAAATATCAAGTCATGTCTGTCATTATCTTCTTTTAAAAGACAGCTCCGAAAGCACCTCTCTAACGACTAAGTCGGTGTACAATTTGTGCGAGTGTGTGTGAGGATGTGTGAAAGAGAAAGTGTATACATGTAGTATGCTTCCATTAATGAGACAAACCCAATGCTGTTATGTTTGTTTGTTTGTTTGTTTGTTTGTTTGCTTAACGCCCAGCCGACCACGAAGGGCCATATCAGGGCGGTGCTGCTTTGACATATAACGTGCGCCACACACAAGACAGAAGTCGCAGCACTGACAGGCTTCATGTCTCACCCAGTCACATTATTCTGACACCGGACCAACCAGTCCTAGCACTAACCTCATAATGCCAGACGCCAGGCGGAGCAGCCACTAGATTGCCAATTTTAAAGTCTTAGGTATGACCCGGCCGGGGTTCGAACCCACGACCTCCCGATCACGGGGCGGACGCCTTACCACTAGGCCAACCGTGCCGGTTACTGTTATGCAATAACGACAGAAACCAATACTGTTATGCAATAACGACACAAACCAATACTGTTATGGAATAACCAGAGAGATCAAGACACAGACATACCATCGAAGTTAGAATCAACCAACCCTGCTGGAAGACATTTATGCTATGATTATAAGGCCAAAAAGAAAAATATGTCTGTTTCCGGTAGCATCGCCGAAAAAATACGGTCGGTCGGTGGTTTTTATTTTTTTTTTTATTTTTATTTTTTTTTACCTTTTTCTTACGTTTTGTTAGAATAACTGCAAGAGGAAATCTTGCCACAGACCCTTCAGAGGGATTCCCGGCGTCATTGGCCGCCATGTTTTTTTTCGCGTGACGACTGTGAAGTCTCATCGACCGATTACTTCCCGTTTTTGATTTTTGTTTTGTTTTTGGCGCTTAAAAATAGGGTCGGTCGGGTTACCGGAAACAGACATATTTTTCTTTTTGGCCTAAGGACAGAACGCTTATATCTTTCATATGATGTGTGCCAGTGCCTATGTGTGTGATTTACGCTATGTCAGGCAAGCAGTATAGCAGCGAGTATTGTTCTCACAGCGTGCAGACACACCATCGCTAAAATCATTCCACTCTGATGGAAGACATTTATGCTTTAATTATAAGGACAGAACGCTTATTTCTTTCATTGACTGTGTGTCTGTGCTGTGATGTACGCTATGTCAGCCGCAAGGGGCGGGGACGTAGCTCAGTTGGTAGCGCGCTGACTTTGTAGCCAGTTGGTCGCAATCAGCGTGGGTTCGATCCCCACGTTCGGCGAGAGATTTATTTCTCGGAGTCAACTTTGTGCAGACTCTCTTCGGTGTCCGAACACCCCCGTGTGCACACATGCGCACGAAAAAGATCCCACGTTCACAGCAAAAGTCTCAGGGCTTGGAAAACACGAAGACACGCATGCATCATCTCTCGTCTCTGATTATCATGATCGTATTTTCGATACTTTGACGAGACAAACCCAATGCTGGTGTGTCTAAGAAGACAGCCACAGCGGGCTTGTTCGAATCAAAGTATCACACCATATCTTCAGCGTATTACCAAAACCTGTCCCAATATAGACCAGTTGGTCTAAGAGGACGTTAAACCCTAATAGTCAGTCAGTCAGTCAGCCGCAAGCAGTACGTAGCAGCGAGTATTTTCCTCACTGCGATGAGACACAATGTAAGGAAAAGAGCGTTTATGCAAGCTACGGATTTCCGGAGTTACAGTACAACGGGTGTACCCTAAACATCATTGCGAGGGTGTTCGAATCTGCTGTTTAGAGAATAAAACAGCCGCATTTCTGAGTTTTAAGTCAATGTGGGTCACGTGACCCCTGTAAAACATATCTTTGATTCGAAAAGTGTGCTAAGATAGCCAAATTGTGTGCCTTAAAAATGGTATAGGTTTGAATGAAATGACATGGTGATGAATGTTTCAATTTGGTTACGAAAATGGGTGCAATAATGTTTTTGCTAAGTTAATATAAAGTGGCTAGTCCAGTTTTATCTGAGGATGAAATGCCTCAGCTCATGGGTGTAAAAACGTAGGGTTGGTGGATTGACAGAAAGACTCAGATTAATGGTTTTTCTTACTTACTTACTCAAAACAAATATTATCGCTTTGAATATTCTGGATTCATGCATGTAAACGTTCATTCACTTGAAACCAGTATTTTCCATCGTTTGAAAATCCATGAAATATATCATTTCCTTTCATTGACATTATAAGTTGTTTGGTGGGTTGTTGACAGACCAGCTTTTTTGTTGGTCCAAGGGGGCCATATCGTCTTTTGTTTCATCTTTATCGACCAAGGCCGAAGGCCGCGGTTGATAAATATGAGACATAAGGCGATATGCTCCCCGAGGACCAACAACAAAATGCTGGTCTGACGACAAGCCACCAAACATCGTTTTTGTCATCATTTTGGTTGTGCAACAAAATGCACAATAACCCACAGGGAGACGAATTTTTAGAATCCAACTCCGGGCCACAAAGCATCGTCACAGTAGCTCGAGATAACACGTCAACCTTGTATGTGACGTCAAACGTAGCTTGTTGACGCTTTTCTTCCAGTCTGAAAATGTACAGAGCTGCGATCATACGTGTGAGTTCAGTAAGTGTTGAGCATATTTCTTTTCTTTTTAAGTGTTTATGACTTTTCGTTGTGGATTTTGCGATTACAGAGATAAGTTGCAAATTGACCATGAGTCGCCGCGGTAATTATCAACATTGATTGGGTCTTTGAGAGTGAATGCTTACAATCGTTGTCCTCGGAAACACAAATCCAAAGCCGCGATGGTTCCACACATCAAACAATCAGCCTGATTGGCTTTTACTTTGACAATCCACGTTTCACCTGAAAGCTCAAACCCATTCACCACCTCGATTTATTGCATGGGGAACATGAGATTTATTTCCCAGGTGTTTGTGAATGAAAACTCGTGAACATGATGACATTGGTTTATATTGTGCACTGCAGTACGATAGTACCCCGCATTCAATAAAAGAAAACTTGAAACATACCGAAAGAAAACTTAGTTATCACGTGACTTTGGAGACTGATGCAGTTAACGGTGGACGACATTAACAACTCTTATTATGTTTTGATTGAAACACTTTGATCTGATAGATCTGCTTATCTACGTACACCATCGGAATTCCACAGTGGGATATGGACACCGTACCCACGCTGTTTGCTACCATCTCAGCTTTGCGTCCGTATACTATACGTTAATGATTTGTATTTTTGACGAGAATATGACAGTTGGCACAGGACGAAACAGTCTTTGTTCTCCGAGACCGCGATAGTGTTAGAGGTGACCAATGACTGTCGAGATCCGTAAAAAAGGTTATATTTTGGTATACAAATAAAACAAAACAAAAAACAAACAAACAAATAAAAAACAAAACAAGAGAAAAAAACCAAAATGTGTATAAGCATATCGATTCGTTTATTTAGAATTCGTTTTACTGTGCGTACAGTTGAATTCACACAAACATGCACTCTTGTGTAGACTCAGCCAGCCGCCCATATATATATGAGTGTTAGTCGACCTCTGATGTCGTGTGTCTCAAGGAAAGGAAATCCAATGTTCAATCGATGTATAACACGCTATTTCAAAGTTGATGAGGATATTATTTTAATCGTATAAAGAAAATAACAACAACAGGGGAATGTAAACTTTATTGTGTGTTGTTTTTGTAAATATGATTAACAAAAACAGCTTGGGTAACGTGAAACTGAAGTGGCGTGTCCACAATACTGTAGCGTATGATCAGATAGTACTGAACATTTCTACCGAAGACCGCCCCTAGTCTTATTGTTCAGTTCAAGACGTGTATTCCAGTCGGTTGTGCCACATTTACAAGTGTGTGCTCCGACCGCAAGTAGTTTACATTAGCTACTGGGCTTGACAAAACGAATAACCTTCGAGAATCTCGGCGAGAGAGAAAGAGAGAGAGAAAGGTTAGGGGTCACACCGACAGAGCATTCCAGCGATTGGCTGAAAGTTTTGCACAGCAGACATGACGAACGTGGGCGAGCGCAAGACAGCTCCTATTCACACGGATGTATTTACACAACTTCGGCAGTCGCTGGCCCAGTTATCGTCTGATCCTCGTGTGGAAGACACACCGCAACCAGTGTCACAACAACAACAACCGCCACCGTGTCTTAAATTGGAGCTGGCAGGAAAGACCAACTCAGTGAACCTTGCAGCAGACGACATCCAGCCAAAGCCATCTTTCAACGCAGCGAAGCGGAACGTTGCAGTAGTGTCACCCTACCGTGACAAGCCAGCATACTTACACAGCCACCAGCTGGGAAAGACTAAACAAGTGACACCGGCCCACAGTCAAGGCGATTCGTCTTCGCAGTTTTGTGTCCCGTCGGAAAAAGAGATCTCTTTTGCAGCGCCTACGATGGTAGCTGTAGCGCCTTCAGTCAGCCATAGACCTGTGCTGCACAAAAGTCATAGTGTGGCTTTTGGTGCCGACTGCACGCTTCCACACGGAAACTACCACCACCACCACCACCAGCAAAAAGATGCGCACACTTTCTTACCACCATCAACTTTCGTGCCGCCACAGTCTTCGACCCTCGACAAGGCTTCCACAGTTTTTAAAAACCCTCTGGTTTCTCAGCTAGCCAAAAGAACCTCAGGAGAATTTACGCATCAAGGTAGCTTCGGTTTTAACGTGGCTCCGTCTCATGATTCCAAAATGTTGCGGCGATGTGAAAGTCTGGGTTTTGACAGTAGTGCTCCGACTAAATCACCAGAACCACTATTGGAAGGGCATGAATCTGAGAAGCAGGATCCAGCTGTAGTCGAGGGTCGCCGTGGTTCTCTTCAGGACAGCAGAAGTGCTTCAGGAGGAAAATGGAAGAGAGGAAACTCTGGAACACTGACAAGGCGCGCCGCGTTTCGGACCAAACCGTTATGTCGGACCAACAGTCGTACCAACGTAACAGGTACCGACAGCGGTCATATGACAGGGGCAACACTTACGCGTACCGACTCCTGTATTGATGATGCGTCTAGAACAGTAGAAAGTACTAGTGTCCAAGATGCTTTCACAGTGTCTCCCTCCCCCTCTCCCACCACAAAAAGTTTTACCCCCTCTCCTCCTCCTCCTCTCCACAGGCAGCTCAGTCGTCGACGCAGTTATCGACAGTCAACGACAGAGGACGACGACGATGAGAAGGCCGACGAGAGAACTGTGACAGTGGAGGATGTAGTGGAAGAAGAGGAAGAGGAGGAGTCGTTCACCCCTCCCACCACCCCCCGGGAGACACTCAAGAAACGCCGGGTGGATATGGGCAGGTGAGTGAATCATTATTCGCGTGTATTGAATGTCTCTGCTCTTTGTGTTGTGAGTCTCTTGAGTGTCCTTTTGTAGCTCTGTTTTATGAACATGTTTAAAGCTTAGCTGTTGCTGCTCGGAGTTAAATATAGTTACACCCCCGGTATAGGGGTGTGTATAGGTTTCGCTCGATGTGTTTGTTTGTTTGTTTGTTTGTGTTCGCATATAGATCTCAAGAATGAACGGACCGATCGTCACCAAACTTGGTGAACAGGTTCTATACATTCCTGAGACGGTCCTTACAAAAATTGGGACCAGTCAAACACACGGTTAGGGAGTTATTGGTGGATTAAGATTCTACAAGGACTTATAGAGTGACATATTAATGGTCAAAGGGAAATAACCATTCTCACTCAGTTGGTGGCAGTGAGAATGGTTATTTCCCTTTGACCAACGGGGGTGTTTTTCCTACCTCGGAGGAATTTCTTGTTTTGTTCGTTTTTCTCTGTACGCTAACTGCGCTGTAGGCTTTTGTTCGTTTTTCTCTGTACGCTAACTGCGCTGTAGGCTTTTTGTCTGTCGGCATGCTAACACTATCCGCAATAAACTCGAAAGGGTTAGTCCGTCTGTATGTCTGTCTGTCTGCTTGTCAGTCCGTCCAGCTGCCGGCTTTATGTCAGCCTAATCCTCATACTGCGATTTCTAAGTTATATTTGTTTCTCTACTTTTGTATTCGTTTAAATACTTTTCACGTTTTCTTTTATCCAAAACTGATCGATGCTTAAAATTATAAGTGCCGTGTTTGTGCTTTTGCGTTATTGTGGAAACCAGTCGTCATAAAAACAATCGTCGTTACTTTCGTTGATTATTTATGACCTAGTAGAAGGTGTGTCGCCTTTCTTGACATTTTTACAATGCCTCTTACTGAAGTCGATAAACACCCGTACATAGTTGGCATACGTACAGGTCACATTTAGTTTGTTCTGGAATGCACAACAGCACGATTGATTATGTGTGTGTGTGTGTGTGTGTGTGTGTGTGTGTGTGTGTGTGTGTGTGTGTGTGTGTGTGTGTGTGTGTGTGTGTGTGTATGTGCCGTGTGAGCGAGAGAGAGAGAGAGAGAGAGAGAGAGAGAGAGCGAGAGAGAGAGAGCGAGAGCGAGAGAGAGCGAGAGAGAGAGAGAGAGAGAGAGAGAGAGAGAGTCTGTTAGCTATCACTGGAACCCTTCAATCTTAGTCTGTCAATCGGTCCATTACGAACCAATCAAACAAATCACACCACACCACTTAACTTTATACAATCGATAGAAGGTCGTTGACACAAAAGAGCCACTGAGGCATGACTTGACATACGGTCAATACATCTGTACTAACTTTACACTCGGTTAGCCAAGCGGAGAGCGGGTGACCAGCGTTTTTCGGCACGCACCGGGTTAGTTTTCTGTGCCGTCCACTAACCTCGGTATTTTTCGTTCAAATTACGGTGCCGCACCAGTAGGCATATAGGTAGAGGTGCGCATTGCCGATTTGATCCCATCTGCGTATAGATTTGATCCTATTAGGGAACTAAACAGAGGTGTTGGGTGCTCGTTTTGGTATTCCTCTGACGTCATTTCATTCATCCGTGAAGGAATCATTCTTGACTTCTTTCACGTTTCGGTATTGTTTGGACGGTGTGTTTTTATTTTTTAATGAATGAGCTATTCTTGACTGTTCGGGTTGTGTTTTGTTTGTACTTTGGCAAAGTGTTTATTTTTGTGTTCTGCTTACTGAAAGTTTTCCTGCATGTACTCCTGAGCTTTGCTATGTTTTGTTGTGTGTTTGACGCCTGTGTTGGCGTGGTTTGTTAAGCCCTGCCCGCGCTCGTTGCGTATAAGTTAAGCCTTTACAGTTACTTACAAGTCACGTGTACACAGGCCGGCAAATGCGCTCAAAGAACGTATGGAGACCCACAGACGCATACACAATCACTCACATGCAGACACATGCAGATACGTCGGCACATACGTAGACTAAATCACACACACGGAGAACACACAGAAAAACAAACACACACACACTTACACACACACACACAGACACACACACACACACACACCGTGGCACACACACATCATCCCCCCCCCCCCCACAAACATCGTTCCTCACTTACCAACTAAACCTCATAACATGTCTACAAGTCTATACCCTCATCTCACCCAGTAACTCAAATCAAACACCACCACCGACACTAACCCCATACCTGTTTACCTGACACTTGCTCACAACATGGCAATGTTGAAAACAGCAATGGAGCTGACAGACTGGGCCGGGTGAATCCCTGCCGTGAATGCCAAGTCGGTGCGCTGGCAGTGTGAGCAAATGGCAAGAGGAGACAGGTAGACCTACGAGAAAGATGATATTGCTTCAGTCTCAGAGCAGCGTAACGCTTCTGCAACGCTAACAATGCTGTGTGTGTGTGTCATAGGGCTCGAGAAAAATCCAGAAACAAAAGAGAGCAGTGGAAAAGAATGATAATGCAGCAACGGTGTTTATGATATTGAGAAAGTTAGCAAAGAGACAAATAGATATGGAAATAAATAAATACTTACATACAGATATTAAACATTAGTAAACTAAAAAACAAAAGAGTGAATAACGGGATCATAACGCTCCTGCAACTGTAGTAAAGCAGTGGCGAAAAAAAGAGAAGAATATCCAGAGCAGAAGAAAACACCAGAAAATAGCGAGAACGGCCGAAGATAACATCAGAAGAAAAGACCAGAATATTGCAAAACACAAGAGAGGAGATTTGAATGTAGCAAGAACAGACAAATGAATCAGAACATAGCGAGAATGGAAGAAAAGATCAACAACAACAAAGATCGGGAGTACAGAATTTTTTTTTAATTAAAGCTGGCTGAGAGAAAATCAGAATATAGCGAGAGCTGAGAGAAAATCAGAATATAGCGAGAGCTGAGAGAAAATCAGAATATAGCGAGAGCTGAGAGAAAATCAGAATATAGCGAGAGCTGAGAGAAAATCAGAATATAGCGAGAGCTGAGAGAAAATCAGAATATAGCGAGAGCTGAGAGAAAATCAGAATATAGCGAGAGCTGAGAGAAAATCAGAATATAGCGAGAGCTGAGAGAAAATCAGAATATAGCGAGAGCTGAGAGAAAATCAGAATATAGCGAGAGCTGAGAGAAAATCAGATTATAGCGAGAGCTGAGAGAAAATCAGAATATAGTGAGAACAGAATTTGTTTTAGCAAATAGCGAAAACAGAAGGAAAGATAAAACAATAACAGCAAGAATACATATGGGAGAAGATCAGAATATTGCGAGAACACCAGAAGAGACCTGAACTTGAAGAACAACAACAGAAGAAAAGACAAGAAAAAAGCGATCACATGAAAGAAGAAAAAAGAAAATAAAGGGAGCATGCAGCGTGTATGTTTCGGGGAGAACTCCAAGAAAAATAAAACAAGACAAGAACAGAAACTAACGAGAAGATTATGCCTGTGCGTCACCTCTGGTGCAATGTCAGTTGTGTTGAGAAAAAAACAGAATAATGAGGGAGCAATTAAAACACCTCTAGACAATTAGAAATGCAATGTGCTTCACAAGGAGAAATAAACAAAAAGAAGAGGGAGCACTCAACACACATATTAAACAGTATAGAAATGCAATACGTATTAAAAGGAGAAAAGGCAAGAAGTTAAAGAGAGTATACAGAAACAAGCGGAATAATGCATGAGCTAACACATGACATCATGCCACAGTTTTATTTTTTGTTGTTTTTGTATGGTGAGATTTCCAGCGCTTTTGTCGCAAGTAGTTCTAATAGGCGTAGGGATTAGAATGGGAGGTGGACTAGAGAAAGAGAGAGAGAGAGAGAGAGAGAGAGAGAGAGAGAGAGAGAGAGAGAGAGAGAGAGAGAGAGAGAGAGAGAGAGAGAGAGAGAGAGAGAGAGAGGAGAGAGAGAGAGAGAGAGAGAGAGAGAGAGAGAGAGAGAGAGAGAGAGAGAGAGAGAGAGAGAGAGAGAGAGAGAAGGCATACGTCGACTTCTTTTTTGGTCACGCAATCACACCTTGGGAAGGTGGATGTGGACGAAAAGGGTATACAATTGAATATCGCGGATAGAGAGAAGGAAAAGGAAATGGAACGGGAAAAATTGTTATCGTTCGCATGGAGACCACAACGATACTTGCAACGATGACTTTATTAGACAAGCAATCGTGCCTCGGAGGGAGAGAACAGCAGAAAAAAAGAATACACATGAGGTTACCATAACCTGTGGATCATATGCATAGAGGGTTCGCCAACGATGGATTCTTTATGGCGTAAGTAATCACGAGGTGAAACGTTCAGACAAGTTGAATGGCACGGCACCTGTCACCAAGTGCACTTTTTTGTTCCATTTCAACTCAAGCACCGATATGCGGGTATGAAAGAGAAACGCTCTGTCATCTTCTGTTTGTGCAAGTCGCCAAGATAGCGAACATCTCGAGCCACTTGCTATTTTTGGACTGGTTTCCGTGGTAGATGGACTAGAAAAGAGCAGAGAAACTAATGCTCGCCCTAATAGGCTTGAGGTTTGCTGGCCGATGTGAATGCGTGATATATATTGTGTAAAAAATTCCATCTCACACAGCATAAATAAATCCCTGCGCCTTGAATCCGTGGTTGAGATATGTGCGCGATATAAATTGCATAAAATAAATAAATAAATAAATAAACGCGAAGAAATCAACAGAGACAAGATTGTGTATAATTTACAAAGAAGAAGAAAATAGTAGAAGAGGAGGAGGAGAAGGGGGGACTAAGAAAGCTCTGCGATTCTTTTGTTCCCACAAAGTCTAGTGTTCTAATGAAATTTGTCATTCGAAATGTATTATCAGTTTCCGCAAACCATCTTGTCCCCGGGATAATTAAGGTATGTCAGAAGCGCATGAAAATGAATCACAGGTTAGGACGAAGATCTGTTAAATAACCGCCGATTACTTGATTAATTCATTCATTCTTTGAATCATTAAGACAGTATCTATCTGCAAACCATCCGTCGTTATTATAATGTTCAAAACGTCTTTTGGTAGACCTTTCAAATTTGCGCAAAGTCTTTTGGTAATGAAGCCAATTAAAGATGAACAATTTGATATCCGATCACCAGTAATAGCTACCTGAATAAGTGAGGAGCAAAGTCCGTAACGGAAAAAATGTTCAAGAACACAAAACAATCCCAGTACAGTGGTACCTGCGATGAAAGGACACCCTTGGGACCAGCCAACAGTGTCCCTACATTGCAGGTGGTCTTTCCTGACAGGTATACTTTGGTCGAGATAACAGACAAAGGGACCTCAGAATGTGTCCTTTTAAGAAAGGTGTCCTCTCATTGGAGGGGCCACACATCGCAGGTACCACTGTACAACCTTCCGTGACCTTGACTGGTAATTTACTGCTCTCCAGTCTGTCACGGTCCCCTCGGGCATTGGTCAATCCCATGTCTCGTCGCTTTCTGCTCATACAGCTTTTTCCTCCATTGTATTTTCTAACGTTCTGTGCTTTGCTAATTGTCACTTTCGGAATGTCATAGATATTCATGTCTGTTTAAATGTCATTAATGAAGTAAAATATATATACTCTTTCTTTGAGAATGTGGACATTTTCTGTTTGTTCTGCTGGTGGGCTTTAATTTCTCACATTATTATAAATGCACCCACCAACGCACAGGCGCACTACACTCACAGACATACACAGAGACATACACAGACACACACGCACAAACACACAGACAGACACACACACAGACACACACACACACACACACACATACACACACACACACACACAAACACACACACTGACATTATAAATTTGTTATGCGCCTTGATAATTCCTTCACGTGGTTGAATCACAGTAGTTAGTTACTGCCTGACGTTGATACTAATTATTTGTACATTTTCTGTTGCAGCTTTGATCCCTATCAAATGTTTGAGGTATGTACAGCTACTTTTCAGATATATACATATTATTCACTTCCTGTCTTGCATTTATCTTCCTGTTGATACGTCATCTATAAGCTTTTTGTTTGGCTATCTGTCTGTCTATCTGTCATTCGTGTATTTTCTTCCGGCTCCAGATAATCTTATCCGTCCGTCTGGTTAGCTGTGTGTGTGTGTGTGTGTGTGTGTGTGTGTGTGTGTGTTTGTGTGTGTGTGTGTGTATGTGTATGTGTGTGTGTGTGTGTTTGTTGTGTGTGTGTGTCTGTGTGTGTGTGGTTTTGTGTGTGTGTGTGTGTTTGTGTGTGTGTGTGCGTATGTCTCTATCTCACTCTCTGTGTCTCTCTCTTTCTCTCTGTGCCTCTGCCTTCCCCCCTCTCTCTATCTCTCTCTTGATCCACGCCCGGTCGTTCCCTTTTTTAGGACAGCATTTGTTCTCTTCCAATAACCACCCACTGCACAATGACAGAACCACCCACAGGATCGACTTACTTTGTTATAGCTCTCAGTCGTCTCAAATTCCAAAGGTAACAGCAAGCTTAAATCTTTAGACTAATCTTCAAGAATCACACCCCCGCCCCCACCTATTCAATGTATGCTGCTAAATGCGGGTTTTTTTTTCTCACAGTATCACTGAAAGGTCGTTCGTAGGTCAAATACAGTTTCTACATGTTGGACAGGGGAGTGTTTTATGTAGACAGAACTGGCCGGGTAATTGGGGTGGTTGCTAGGTTGGTCGATTGATTGATTGATATATGGAAAGAGAAATACAGTGTTTGTATAGGGGTGGGGGGGCGGGGGGGAGAGTAAGTGAGACACTAGTGACTAGAGAGAGAGAGAGAGAGAGAGAGAGAGAGAGAGAGAGAGAGAGAGAGAAGAGAGAGAGAGAGAGAAAGAGAGAGAAAGAGAAAGAGAGAGAGAGAGAGAGAGAGAGAGAGAGAGAGAGAGAGAGAATGTGTGTGAAGGTGTACGTGTGTTTGTGAGTGTGTGTGTGCGTTGAAGAGGAAAAGATCTACTAACATCGTGTATGTGCTGAAGGTAAGTACGTAGAAAGAGAATGAAACGTGTATAGGATAAAGACTCGAGACCGTACGCATATGAACATAAATGTATTTGAGAGCTGAAAGAAGGCGAGAGAGAGACAGAGAGACTTGCCTTTCACAAACTGAATCAGCTGTGTTTGCTCAAAGAAAATCACCGTGGGAAACTAGTTCCAAATTTGGAAACGAAGTGGGCGTTACCCTGCTCTGAACTGGTCCATATGTGGTCGTACCTTACGCTCCTGACGTATTCAAACTATCTCATACAGCCCTCTTCACCAGGTGCAAATAAAACGCCCTCCGTGAGATTAAAGTCTTTATCTAAGGGGAAACTCTAGACGCAGACACGTTGACGCTGACATTGCGAGACGGAGAGGGACGTACGCTAAGATCAAGTTGTTAAAGATACGACCCTTCCCGTGTTAGCGATTATGTTCAATTGACACGCCAACCACATATCTGCTCACTTTGTACTCGTAATACGAGCATTCTTTCTACTTGGACACATATGACAAAACGCAACAGCCTCCCTGCTTCACGTGCAGAGTGTGAATTTTGTGTCGAATTGATTGTGTTAGTGGTACCTGGGCCTAGTGGTCTGCTGAATACATTTATTAAAAAAATCCCAGTTTGCACAGAATGTTGTCAAGCTGTTGATTGTTAGTACGTGTCTAAGTGGAGTGCGGGTGCTCTTATTCAACGCTACAATCCGAGAAGACAAAAAATAAGTGCGGTTGCTCACGTACACGAGAAGGAGTGTATCCTTACTTGAAGCAGTATTTCAAGTCACACTCACAGTCAATGGAATGTCTCTTCAAATAAACCAGCTCGCCTTAGTGTCACGACCTGGGTCCTAGTGACGACAGTTCAGTGTCGATGCGTTCCCCGTCCACCGAGTGCTCTTGTCCTAGGAAGGGGCGTTGTGCTTACGTGGGACTGTGATGAGAAAATGCAGGTTGTAGGTGTGAAGGAAACGAGTAACTGCCACTCCATTCAAACTAAATTGGCTGAGAAGACGCACGCGTACAGGATATGATTGTGGGTGATAACATTCTTGTGGTTTCAGCCACTTGAATTGTATACGTGTGGTTTATTGGACAGAACACGCGGACGCACGCAGCCAGACAGTCGTAACTTACAAACAGAAAAGGAAATACACATTATATCGAGAGTAATAATCAAGCAAGCAGGCAGCTGAATAAATAGATACATGAATGAATAAACAGGGAAATATAGAACACACATCGTACGATTCACGACCCATTTATACCCCTGTGACGTCAAGTCTGATCCGAAGCAGATAGCAATCAAACAGTTCACTGGTTTTTAAACGTGTTACTTCTGCTGCAAAAGGACTTTTACTTTATCACGTTTCCATCTTCCATTGGGACACGATTTTATTGTCAAACGGGATCTGGTTTCAGGTCGTAGACCTAGACACGGAAACAGGGGCTAGCTAGGCTGTTTCAGTAGAAACATTGAGTTCTCGGCCAATTGGTAATCTCAGCCCTGTCAAAACAGACTTGCATTACTCGTATTACACATGGAAACGCAACACCGAACAACCTTGAAAACATGCTGTTTTTATTGCGCTATGCTGTTTTTAGTGAAATTTAATCTCTTCTCGTGACAGGAATTCATTCTTTTTCCGGTGGATTTGGTTTGCTTTTACAGCCTAAAAGGATGTTCCGCTTGATCATAGTCAGATACAGGGAACCTTTTTGTCTCTTGTTATTTTTGGCAACAATGTTCGGAGTTTTTGGAAAACCAGACGGAAATCAGCATTTTGAAACTGAAACCGACAGCAGAAATATTAAACTCGAGTTGAACTATCGCTGCATGCGGGGATTTTTCGCCAAAGCTATGTAATTAAAAATAATGTCAACCATGCAGAGATCCTTGAAAGTGAATGAGGGTGGTCTGATACTAAAACCACTGCCCCAAAAAGGCCTGCAACTGTAGTCAAGCTGTGTGTGTGTGTGTGTGTGTGTGTGTGTGTGTGTGTGTGTGTGTGTGTGAGTGTGTGTGTGCGAGTGTGCGTGTGCGTGTGTGTGAGTGTGTGTGTGCGTGTTTGTGTGAGTGTGTGTGTGTGTGTGTGTGTGTGAGTGTGTGTGTGTGTGTGTTTTAGTGTTAGTGTGTGTTTTAGTGTTAGTGTGTGTTTTAGTGTTTGTTTGTGTGTGTGTGTGTGTGTGTGTGTGTGTGTGAGTGAGTGTGTGTGTGTGTTTTAGTGTGTGTTTTAGTGTTAGTGTGTTTTAGTGTTAGTATTAGTGTTAGTGTTAGTGTGTGTGTGTGTGTGTGTGTGTGTGTGTGTGTGTGTGTGTGTGTGTGTGTGTGTGTTACATCATCCAGGAAGAAATAGCGAGCGCGATAATTAACACCCTCAGTCTCTATGACTGTCCGGTAAGCAGCAAAGATTGCACAGGACGTGTCAATGCAGTGAGCACTCCCTGCGAGCATTCCTTCTGTAATGAAGGGCGCACTGATGGAAATGTCCCTGATTGTTTGTCGTCTACACCAACTAGTCATGCACTAGCCGGGTTTCCTCTTTAAAACGTTTGTCACTGACTTGTTTTTGTCTAGAATAAAAGAAAGTTAAGTAGATAGATACGTATATAAATAAGAGACAGATACACGCATCTTAATGATTTTTGAACATTCGAAGTCTAGCAATTTTGGATTTCAATCATCCGGGCCTTGCGTCATGCATATTAACATCAAGGGAACGAAAGAGAACCATTAGGCATAAATACATACAACCAAACCAAAAAAAGACCGATTAATACAGACATTTAGAAAAGTTACACGAAATGAACAAAGAAAGACACAACCAAACATTGGTCATCTTATCTTGATACACTCATCCTTTATGATATTTATTTGTTCTAAGTGTATTAGTCTATACCGTCCTGTTACTACCAAACGCCCGTCCTGGCAACAAATCAACCAACCAATCAATCAATCAATCTATCAAGAAAGAAAGGAAGGAAGGAAAGGAAAGGAAAGGAAAGGAAAGGAAAAGGAAAGGAAGAAAGAAAGAAAGAAAGAAAGAAAGAAAGAAAGAAAGAAAGAAAAGGAAAGAAAGAAAGAAAGAAAGAAAGAAAGAAAGAAAGAAAGAAAGAAAGAAAGAAAGAAAGAAAGAAAGAAAGAAAGAAAGAAAGAAAAAGAAAGGAAAAGAAAGGAAAAGAAAGGAAAGGAAAGGAAAGGAAAGGAAAGGAAAAGAAAGAAAGGAAAAGAAAGAAAGAAAGAAAGACAGAAAGAAAGACAAAGAAAGACAAAGAAAGACAAAGAAAGACAAAGAAAGAAAGACAAAGAAAGACAAAGAAAGAAAGACAAAGAAAGACAAAGAAAGACAGATTGAAGGACAGACAGACAGAAATAGTTGTGGCTGCCCATTTGATAGGCGGTTTCCTGTAAGCGTGCGACACTATCAATTAACGAACAGAGAACAGTTTTAATGATGTGTGAAGTAGCTGGCCCTTAAAACACAGCGACACTTTCACAGGCTGCTGAGTGGACACATTTTAAGAATATCTAAATTTAACATTGGGGGAAATTGCAGTACGATGCACAACTAGGAAGAAACAAAGGCCACACACAAACAGTGAACAGGACTACGGTAGTGAAGCCAACAGGATTCTGATGACATTCTATCACACGACTGTAGTACTAGAATTGATAGGAATCACAGATTAATGATCTGCTTGTGTAGCAATAAGTTAGAGCGAAGACGTGCAGTAGCTGATGGAATTCTTCTGAGGAATTACACGAAGCACAAACAGGAAGAGATCATGGCCACTGACAGTGATCAGGACTACCATAATGAACGCGGCAGAGCTATATAATCAAAAGATTCCGTAGAGGACAGCACGTTTCGCCCTGCAGTCCGGACTGACGATCTAACAGCGAACGACACGAAGAAGAAAAAGATTCCGTTGCTGACAGAATTGTTTGGATTAAGTGCATAATGCACAACTATAGAACGAGATCCTGGTCACTAACAACAAGCGAACAGTGCTACCTTAATGATTTCAACTGAACTCTGAAGAATTTCCTCGAATGGCAGGCTGTTATTAAAAGATACGGTTGTCGACAAATGTATTCTGAGGTGGAATTGAACGATGCACAACTTGGAAGAGATCGTGTCCACATACAGTTATCTGTTTTTCTCTTGGTTTAAAAATATATTTTTTTTTAAACAAGACTACCGTAATGAACCCGACAATGTTATGATTATGTCACTAAGGATTGACTGGAATTAAAAGATTAAACGATTTCGCTGCTGACAGAATTATTGGGATGAATTTCACTATACGAAACCAGGAAGAGACAGTACACGACCACTGGTGAAATTCCTCGAACAAAACACTAGGATTAAAAGATACAGTTGCTGACCAAACTGTACCGATGGATTACCCTATATGTAACCAGGAAGAAATCGTAGTTACAGACAGGTTACATGACTACCGTATTGAACAGAACTCGGATGAAATTCCATGAATGAAAGAGTCGAGTGCAGTTCAGGCCCTCTTTTTTTATTTTAGTATCCTATCAGTTTACATACCCTCAGTGTAACTTGATGAACATTAAACGTATCAAACCCTAACAATCTGCTGGGGAAACCCACGTATACGCCTACCTTAATGTTTTTGAAGGATACCTTAAGGTGGGTTTTTTTTTTTTTTTTAGCTGAATCACTCCGTAATGTTATAGCTTGGGAGAGGGAGAGAGAGAGAGAGAGAGAGAGAGAGAGAGAGAGAGAGAGAGAGAGAGAGAGAGAGAGAGAGAGAGAGAGAGAGGAGGGGGGAGAGAGAGAGAACAGAGAGACAGAGAGGGGGGGGGGGGGAGCGGCGGTGGGGTGAGGATGACGGGTGGTTGTGTTTTGGAAGGAGGGCCCAAGAGAATAACAGCTTTGGGTGGAGGGGGGTCAAGATAGACACATAACTGTACCCCCACCCCCTTCTTGGAATGCAGCAGACCCGCAATTTACCTGGTCGGAATGGGTGCGCCTGGCATTTACTGCACGGCTCTGTGTTCCAGAGAATCAAAGGCAGTGCTAACTGAGTGCAATAAGGTGTAATGGTGCAATGCCAGACATAAGCTTTGCACGCCCTCTCGGAAGAAAGAGCGTGAGAATAAAGGAACGACAAAAGGCCAGGGTTTATATTGGCCCGCTGAATAAGGAGAACTAGCTGTTGCAATATTATGCTAGACATAAGCTTTGCACGCCCTCTCGGAAGAAAGACCGTGAGAATAAAGGAACGGTACAGGGCCAGGGTATTATGTATGTATGTATGTATGTATGTATGGGGCGATTTATATAGCGCTTGACGTTCTTTAAGCGCTTTACATATTAATTTCTGCCGTGTGAGATGGAATTTTTTTACTCAATATATCACGCATTCACATCGGCCAGTAAATCTCAAGCCAATTAAGGCGAATAATTACTTTTCACGGCCTATTATTCCAAGTCACACGGGTATTTGGTGAACATTTGTATCTATGCCTATACAATTTTGCCAGGAAAGACCCTTTTGTCAATCGTGGGATCTTTAACGTGCACACCCCAATGTAGTGTATATGGGCCTACTGAATAAAGAAAACTGTTGCAAAATATTCCAGCCATTTTCTTTGCACGCCCTCTCGGAAGAAAGACCGTGAGAATAAAGGAACGGCACAAGGCCATGGTTTATATGGGCCTCCTGAGTAAGGGAAACTATTACAGTACCAGACATTAGGTTTTTAAACGCTCTTTCAGAAGAATGACTGGAAATAAAAGAACGACACAAAAGGCCAATGTTGTCAGTAAGAGCGAATAAAGAATGAACCGAAGCCAGGGTATATTTGCTTATCAAGCCTCTGCCACCACCACCATCACCACCACCACAACCCACCCACCCACCCACTCCCTAGAGACGAAGAATAACATTTTGATTACAGCACTTTACATAAGAGATTGCTGGTTACGTACCGCACAATCCTGTTGCAAGCTAGACTAAATACTTTATTTATTTTTGTAGAGAGAGAAAGAGAGAGAGAGAGAGAGAGAGAGGGGGAGGGAGAGAGAGAGAGAGAGAGAGAGAGAGAGAGAGAGAAGAGAGAGACAAGAGAGAGAGAGAGAGGGAGGGAGCGAGGAGAGAGAGAGAGAGAGAGAGAGAGAGAGAGAGAGAGAGAGAGAGAGAGAGAGAGAGAGAGAGAGAGAGAGAGAGAGAGAGAGAGGTCGGAAGTTGTAAATTTTATTTGTTAGGCCTCCGGCCCATAACAAGACTGGTGACACATAAGAGAGAGAGAGAGAGAGAGAGAGAGAGAGAGAGAGAGAGAGAGAGAGAGAGAGAGAGAGAGAGAGAGAGAGAGAGAGAGAGAGAGAGAGAGAGAGAGAGAGAGAGAGAGCACTCAACCACTTTAGTTTTCCATTAGCTAATGGCCTTCCTGCTGGTGGCGGAAAATGTGATCTTTAAATACAACACCATTCAAGCAAATATCTAAATAAAAGAGAATTGCTTTTGACTAGTTCTAACCAAAATGTTGGCCCTGTTATCTAAAAAAAAAAGGTAATAATTTTTACTTTCGTTGCTTAATCGGGATTCCGAAGTAAATTTACACTGTTATTCTATCTGTTGATGGCGTCGGGTCTTTTTGCTGCATCCATTGAACTTTTGCTGAAAATTGATGCGTATCGCCGGAAACTTTGATCCGGAGTTTCAGTCACAGTCAGACCCTCAAATGATTGTTTCAATCAAAGTAAGCTGACTTTTTAGTGTCTGCACTGGAAGTGAAATTGTCATTTTGTCTTGTCATGTTATCCGGATTATTATTTCAGTAAAGTACTCTCCAATTGAGATTAAGTTTACTATATGTACATTGGGTATTCCGCGGAGACAAAAATAACAAGAAATTCCTCCGAGGTAGGAAAAACACCCCCGTCAAAGGGAAATAACCTTCTCAGTTGGTGGCAGTGACTGAGTGAGAATGGTTATTTCCCTTTGACCATTAAGATGTCCCTCTATAAGTCCTTGTATAATTTTAATCCACCAATAACTCCCTAACCGTGTGTTTGACTGGTCCCAATTTTTGTAAGGACCGTCTCAGGAATGTATAGAACCTGTTGACCAAGTTTGGTGACGATCGGTCCGTTCATTCTTGAGATCTATATGCGAACACAAACAAACAAACAAACACATCGACCGAATCCTATACACACCAATAACTCCCTAACTGTGTGTTTGACTGGTCCCAATTTTTGTAAGGACCGTCTCATGAATGTATAGAACCTGTTGACCAAGTTTGGTGACGATCGGTCCGTTCATTCTTGAGATCTATATGCGAACACAAACAAACAAACAAACACATGGACCGAATCCTATACACACCCCTATACCGGGGGTGTAATCACTACTGTGACTGATACTTTTCGTGGAATGATGTCATGAAATGAATTAGTTGACTTTGAAATCAAAATTCTTTCTCTCAGGCCGTTAAATTTAGAACATGAAACTGTAATAAATGATGTTTCAATTGAGTCATTTGACCACATGAACAGCTCTCTAATCGCGGAAACGAAAAGGCGAAACTTTATTTGATTATTATTTTTTTTCTCTGTAAATCCTCCTGTTTTGATTAAGTTCCCCATACCCCCCTCCTACATTTTGTTCTTCTGGTTAATAATTGTGTTGTCCACCATCATGAAAACGTGTGTAACTTGGCATTGTTATGGTCACGTCAAATAAGCATCTGCGTGAGTTCGTGTCCTAGCTGCATTTCTGTCAATTGTTTCATGTCATGTATTTTGAATAAAATTGTGTTTAAACCAAAAGGCGAAACTTCCAAAACACATGACTTTTCCAGCTTTACATCCTCGTTTGCCATACTGAGCAATATGCTTTGCCTGTGTTTGGGGAATGCGAACGAGGAGGCGGACAAATGCCACTTTATAATAAGCTGAACAGTACCTAAGTTTCAAGACATCCACGAGTCGGTTGCAAATCTGTTGAACTCAACGATTTTACTTTGCCAACTGTTCACCCATTTCTCTCTGGAGGAAAAAACCCGATAACACCTGAATCAATATAGTTTGAAAATAGCTCGTGTGAACAGATCATAACCAGACATTGGTGAACAGTGGACATTGTCCAGAGGACGTCGATGATGACTTGTAGTTGTGAGAGAACGGGGACTAAGTGTGCAAGTCGTCTGTTCCAGGTTCAGCATCTGCCCTGTATCATTCTGACTGTCAAGGTCCTCTGTGGGAGGAACATCTCCAATGGATGGTTTCAAGATCGCCGTGAGTGACTTTTTTCTTGTTTGAAATAAATAATAATATAATAACTGGACATTTTTAAGTGCCTAACCTATGGCTCTAGGCCCTTTACAAAAGAACATATACAAAATAGAACAATTAAATGTACAACCTACTTAAAACAATTAATCATACGGACAAAAATCACCACATGCACTGTTCACAGAATATTCATATCTTCATAAATCTCTTACAGCTAGTCAGTCTGCACGGAAATGTGGGAGTATTCTGGTTGTAAGATGACGTGGTGAAATGTGTAAACGATTGGGGAGAACAAGGGCATAATAGTAAGTGGATGTGTTCTATACACAGACTGCAGAAGGTCACAGTTGTATTGGACACCCCCACCCCCATCTCCCATGCCCTCCCCCGATCCCAATCCCCGCTTCCACTTCCGGGTTTATTTTATTTGACGACAGGATTTGACAAAGAAGACTTTAAAACAAATTCTTTTCAAAGTAATAGGTTAACCACGAATTATCCCGCTTACTAAGGCCATAAAGCACTCTTTATTGCGGTTAACCATGTTTGTTTTTTATGTTAAAAAAAAATCTTATTAGCCTTTAACACCAGCGTCTCTAATTTTTAATTAACTTTGCGCGTTTAAAATTGTAACCCTGAAAAGTATGTACCGTACTAAATAACGCATATTTGTTATATTTCATATCAACAGTCGACACGCCTGACCCCTACGTGAAGTTACGGGTGAAGACGGCCCCGGAAGGTCGTCAGAGGACACGCACCATTGACGACAGCATCAACCCCGTCTGGAACGAAACCTTCACCTTCTTCCTCGCCTTCTCTGAGGAGAATGTGCTAGGTGAGCTACACATTCTTGATTTGCATTGACCGGACATCTTCAATGTTGTGACGGTTTTTATGAGAAAAAAATGCGAGAAAGATATTGCATTGTCATCCGGTCTGTGCTACGTGCCAGTTTTCATTGCATCTGAGAGTTTTTCGTATCATGACAAGTCTACTAGTTTACAATTTAATAGACGGTTTCCGGAAATAACTCAGCGGTCTTGAAGAGTAAGAGCCCCTTTACCTCGGACAAAATTGTCACAACATCCGGAGCATGTTCCACGATTCCGATCGGCTTTATTCTGCGATAGGGACGAACAACTAACTATGAAAATCGTCTATTTGCATTTGCGTTGTGACTAACAGGTTTGTTTTGTGGGAAGTATTTTTCTAGCCGTTTTGGTTATACTGTCTCACAAAACAAACAGAGCGATCATTGGCTTAATTTGTCTTATTACCAATACCAAGAATCAATACATGTACTTTTGTTGTCATTGGCAGAGCTGACCTTCATTTTACGAATTAATTGGGTTTTTTGTCTTGTGCAGAACTGTCCGTCATTTTACGAATTAAATGTATTTTGGGTGTCATTTGCAGAACTGACCCTGATGGAGGCCAACCCATTCAACCTTGACCAGCAGGTTGACACAGTGACCTTCAGAGTTCACGATAGGATCGAGGAGTTCGGCAAGTGGCAGACTGAGGTCTTCACCTTCACAGGGGTACGTGACTGTTACAGTAGAACCCCCCCCCCCCCCCCCCCAATTTAAGACTATCTCCTTTTTAAGACCTTTTGTTTTCTTAGACTTTCTATTCATAACCTCTGTAAAAACTAACCCCCCCCCCCCATTTTAAGACTCGCTCCGTTTTAAGACCCTATTTTTCTCTTTGGAGGTCTTAAAATGGGGGATCCCCGTCGCGATATAACCTTTGTGGTTGAAAACGACGTTAAACACCAAATAAATAAAGAAAGAAAGAAATCCACTGTACCAAGTCGTAGTATTTGAAACCACCGCAGTGTTGTTCACAGGCCTCGGTCTTTGGTCATTGACACACACTTCTTTGATCTGACGCATTAATTGTTTTGACCCCTGGCCGGTTTTAAGTGTCCCATTGTTTTGACACTAGAAGCTTGACACGGCCAACGGTCATGATGTCGACGGGAATGGCAACTAGAGTTTGAAAAAGTTTCGGAAAAAGAAAGATTATTTTGCCGGTTTGTTTAATGTGGTACATTTGAAGAAGGGTTGAAATTTGTGTGTGTGTAATTTAAAGGCTGTTCATTCTTCGTAAAAATTGGCATAAAATAAAAATAAAAACTTTTCCAGGTGTTTGCTTTGATTGAAAATGGTTACTTGACTATGCTGTGTACTATATTTTGCTGGACTGTATGTCATAGTGAACGACTAGTCGACCAGTCCCCCCCGCGGGTTAGGGGGAAGAATTTACCCGATGCTCCCCAGCATGTCGGAAGAGGCGACTAACGGATTCTGTTTCTCTTTTTACCCTTGTTAAGTGTTTCTTGTATAGAATATAGTCCATTTTTGTAAAGATTTTAGTCAAGCAGTATGTAAGAAATGTTAAGTCCTTTGTACTGGAAACTTGCATTCTCCCAGTAAGGAGATACATTGTACTACGTTGCAAGCCCCTGGAGCAAATTTTTGATTAGTGCTTTTGTGAACAAGAAACAATTGACAAGTGGCTCTATCCCATCTCCCCCCTTTCCCCGTCGCGATATAACCTTCGTGGTTGAAAACGACGTTAAACACCAAATAAAGAAAGAAAGTCGACCAGTCTGAACACATCAGAATTCATTAGTTTTTTTTTATACTTACGGCTGTAGTGAAATATTTACTCAAAATGTATGTTTACTGACTGTTCTGTGTTTTTGTTGCTTGCAGGGGTCTGAGATTGATGTTGCCTTCCATATGGAGTGGGAGTAAGTATAATTAATTCAATAGCCTGTGTGCTGTTGTTATTGTTGTTGTTGTTGTTGTTGTTTTTGTTGTTGTTATTGTAGTTGTTGTTGTTGTTGTTGTTGTTGTTGTTGTAGTTGTTGTAGTAGTTGTAGTAGTTGTTGTTGTTGTTGCGGATGACGTGGAGGTTAGGAGGAGGGTGGCATGTCTCCAATTACACGAAAGGTAATAGAGAAGTTGGTAAACGAAGTCGACAGCTCTTTACTGAATTTGCGCTCTATGCGTTTTGAACTGGGGGGAAGGTGAAACAAAACAGTTATGTGCCAGTCCTTTCGTTAAAAAAAACCCCACACGAAACATTCTTTTCTCATTGCATCAGTGGATACACGTTTTGTGTGTGTATCCATTACTGGGATTTTTGAACTGTCTAGACGACAAGTTTACACTAACAAGTCATTTGCTAAAAGCTGCCATGATCAGGGATAGGATCGGAGTAGAAATAATAGAGCTTTGGGGGGGGGGGGGGGGGGGGGGGCGGCGGGCATTCTGGAGAAAGAGATCTGAATCTGATGAATTTCAGTAATGTGTAAATGGGCAATTGTCTGCGTTTAGATTGACAGAAAAGCGTTTTTAGTGCGGATCCGCGTCTAAATTATCATCCTTTTTATGGTGTGTTTTACATTATGTTCTGTCATATTCTAAAAACGCTTATACATTAATGTATTTTTGCCTGTGTTAGTATGCTTGCAGCTTGTATTGATGTAGTGTTTCGTTGTTCACTTGTGTGCTGAATGCTGCTGCACATGCTTTTTTGCTTTGCTTTGTATGTATATGTATGTTTGTCATTGTAAAGCGCTTAGAGAATGTAAAGCGCTCTATAAATCTCCCATATTATTATTATTATTATCCACACTTATATTTGTCATATAAAAAAAATCTAAAGTTTACTTTACAAAGATATCTATCATACTGTAAACGCTGCTGTAATGTATGTTTCACTGATATAGATCTGTCACTTTCTGAAAGCTGCTGTCGTGTATTTTACACTGATTTGAATATGTGTCATAATCTAAAATCTGCTTTCATGTATTTTACAGTGATATCCATCATTTTTTGAAATCTGCTATAATGTATTTTACACTGATATCTATAATTTTCTGAAAGCTGCTATGAGATATTTTTACACTGATATCTATGATTTTCTGAAAGCTGCTATAATATGTATATATTTGTACACTGCCATAATTATATTCTAAAAGCTGCTATTGTCATTTTTGTTTACAGCCAGAACCCCACCCTGCGCTACAGTCTGTGCCTGAGTGACCCAGAGAAGGAGTTTATGAGGAAGAGGAAGAACAAAGTATGGCAAGCCCTCAATGAATTGCTTGGCGAACAGGGACCCAGGACTGTTGATGAGGCAAGTGCTTCCTCGTATGTCGTGCTATGATTTATTATTATGTCAGATTGGGTAAGGCCAAAAAAAAAAAAATAGGTCTGTTTACGGTAACCCGACCGACCCTAGTTTTTTCGCGCGACCCTAGACTTTTTTTTTTGCATTTGGGGGAAAAAAAAAAATCTTGTTTTTTTGGCAAAATAACGTAAAAATATGGGTTTTTGGAAAAGAAATAAAAAAAAAAAATCCCGACCTACCGACCCTATTTTTTTGGCCTATGTTACCGTAAACAGACCTATTTTTTTTTGGCCTAATGGTTCCTCTTTCTGCTGCTAGTTTCATGATTTTGTTTGTTTGTTTTTGTTTGTCTTGGACAATTCCCAAAATGACTTTCAGTGAGAGATGCTGCTGCTGCTGCTGCTGCTGCTGATGATGATGATGATGATGATGTAACTTTATTTGTACAAAGATAGAAGTTTAAGGTTACGCCTTTTTCTTACAACCTATAGCTGTCCTCAGAAAGAGAAAGAGAGGGTAGGGGGGGGGGGGGGGGGGAGGAAAAAGACAACCCTCTGGGGTTGTGTGAGGCAGGGGAAGGGGGATGGGTCCAAAAAAAAGGGGGGGGGGGCATGAAGGCTAATTCCTCTTTGTTTAAGGTCTTAAAATATACTATTGGACTAAGATAAGCAGAGTCTTTGAGTAGCTTGTCTAAGCCTTTGATTTGCATACAATGTTTCTTTTAAAGATATAAACTTTTCCTTAAGATGTTTATGTTCGCGCTGCTCCAAACAAGCAAGTAACTGACTTTCTTTTAAACATTGTGTGAAGTTTATGGAACGTTGATTTATAGACAAAACGAAACATTCTGTTCTGGGGATGGTGTAACGTAAATAGGAATTATACATGAAAAAGGAGAGAAAAGACATTCCCAATATATACTGTCCCTATCAAATTAAGCTAGGCGTATGAGCAGATGTTTCTAGTGCACTAGAACTAGTGTAACAGGTCTTGAAAGGTTGTTTTAGTTGCACACATGTGGACGGGCACAGGTCAGGAAGCAGCACATGTCACGCAGTAATGTTAGGCGTGCCCTGAACGTAATTCTGTTGCACTGAATTACCTCACGGACCACACACATTGGGCTGAATCCCGATTGACTTGCACAGTCATGTTTCATTCACAAGTCAACGTTGCCGGATGTTGACGCAATGTGCGCAGACCCCCCCCCCCCCCCCCCCCCCCCCCCCGAAACAAAAACAACACTCGACATGCCGCGCTTCAAAGCCTTGTGCATGCTCTCTGCTGAAGGGGATTCCCCGAGACACGAGCGTTTATAGTTATTCGTTGTCTCATTGTCAACGCCAGTCAGTCACAGTCACTAACAGTGTTGGGTTAAAAGTGTGTCTTTTCAAGAAAGTCAAGCCGTCGGCTATTGTATCCTCTTCATGTTCAGCCAATCAGAAGCTCGTAAACCATTGCCCCCGGAGCGGAACCCGGACCGGAATTGTTCCAAATATTTGACACCGGAACTGTTTGGTGACACAGAAATTGGGACAGAAGGGGGTGGGGGGGGGGGGGGGGGGGGTGTAGGACCGGGCGCAATAAGAGGGGAAATCTGGGGCAAGGGCGATTCAGATCACATGCAGTGACAGGAAGGAAATATGTCGGAGATCTCTGTACTTAGGTCCAGGCAGAGTGGCGCGATAGCCGGGCTATTCACTTGACGTGGTTTTTATTGGCATTATGAATGAGGGCTTATATATGATGGTACAGAATGGCATAGGAGTGTCCCTAATAGGTTAG
>NW_027129592.1:2500-10000 GCF_037325665.1 Littorina saxatilis | reverse complement strand
TCCAGCGCGCTACCGACTGAGCTACGTCCCCGCCCTTTTACACTTCAATTATCGGTTCTCTTTTTGTACTGTCTGTTACATAACTACGTTGTCCGCGCCATGCAAACTTTTCAAGAGAAGATCTGTGACTGTTGTTAATTATTTTGTGCATGACATTTTCCATACTTCACCTTTTCTTGTTTGTGTTTCTTGATTTTGTCTTGCTTTTTGAAAGTTGGCAGTCTATATGTTTCGGTCTATGCAGCTTCCTGTCCGCAGCCTGTCTAGCCAGTTTATTAGTTTTGAGGACAAAAAAACCGATTTCTGTTTTCAGTCACAGCTCTGAGCATGTGGGTCAGTGGCAACATATGGTGTGTGTGTGTGTGTGTGTGTGTGTGTGTGTGTGTGTGTGTGTGTGTGCGTGCTTGTGCGTGCGTGAGTGGGTGTATGTATGTGTGTGTGTGTGTGCGTGCGTGCGTGCGTGCTTGTGCGTGCGTGCGTGTGCGTGTGTGTGCGTGTGTGTGTGTCTGTGTGTGTGTGTGCGTGCTCGTGCGTTTGTGCGTGCGTGTGTGTGTGTGTGAGTGTGTGTGCGTGCGTGCGTGTGTGTGTGTGTGTGTGTGCCTGTGTGTGCCTGTGTGTATGTGAGAGAGAAAATACGGAATGGGTAGGGCAGAGGGAGGGACCTTGAGTGCACCATCTGGACCAGAAGAGAAGATGGGGGAGGGGGATTATCCCCACACGAGTCCCCGCCTAATCCACCGACACGGTGTTACTGTCACGAGGACGCAGACTGGGGGGTACTGCCTCGTCCCTCTACTCTCTCGTCTGCCCAAAGTCTTTCTTCAATACTGAAATATTGACAGTGTGTTGGCAATCATACTTACGGGCCTTTGAAGTCTATCTGTCTCATCGCTGAAGTATTGACCAGTTACCAACAGCAGTTTACACAGCTGACACGTTTGCGTATGAAAATCTGCATAAGTACTATTGAAACTTTCTCTGTCCCTGTCTCTGTCTCTGTCTCTCCGTCTATGTCTGTCTGTCTGTCTGTCTGTCTGTCTGTCTGTCTGTCTGTTTTCTCTCTCTCACTCTCCCTCTCTCTCTTTCTCTCTCTCTCTCCCTCTCTCAGTCTCTCTCTCTTTCTCCCCCCCCCTCTATCTCTATCTCTCCCTCACTCCCTCACTCTCTCTCTATCTCTTTCTCCCTCTCCCTCCCCCTTCTCCCACTCTCTCTCTCTCTCTCTCTCTCTCTCTTTCTTTCTCTCTCCCTCTCCTCCCTCTCTCTCTATCTCCTCCCTTTCTATCTAGAAATGTATTCAAGCTCACATGACGTTTCTGTAATAGTCAAAAATGCCACATGTTAAAAGTAAAATATGCCCCATGTCCACCAAGTTAGTGACTGCCAATCTCACCCAAACTAATTATGTTGACTGTTGGACAATGTTGATCTCCTATAGCATAACAGAGAAACCTTACTTCGCTGTATTGAAAGGAGGGAGCAGAAAATACACACTCGGTGACCTTCTTTTTCCTTAGCGGATTATGACTTTATTCAGTTATTCTGCAGAAAAGACAAATGCTGGAGAAAAACCGTTCTTTTCTGCAGCATTTCTGCATAATGTCATCTTTCGCCGAAGCAGCGTTTTTTTTTCTGCAGCAAAACATTTTACTGCAGTAAAATTGAAATCAAGAATGCTGCAGTAAAACGGTGCTGTTGTTTTACTGCAGAAAACCTGTTTACATTTTTTCTGCAGCATTTTGTACTGGCTCTTGGCGGATTATGACATTATTCAGTTATTCTGGAGAAAAACCGAAATGCTGGAGAAAAACTGTCTTTTCTGCAGCATTTCTGCATAATGTAATCTTTCGCCGAAGCAACGTTTTTTACTGCAGTAAAACAGTTTTTTCTGAAGCATAATGTTTACTTGGTTTTCTGCAGCATTATTGCGATAAACTTTTTCTTCAGAATAGTCTGTGGCAGTTTTTCTGGAGAAAAACGAACGACCTTGTAAAGTAGCGTTTGTATTCGTCGCCCCCTGGGATAGTATACTAGTTTGTAACTATTGGTAATTCTGGATGAGTCCATCTCTCGACAGAGGGGGGCTCGCGTGCTCCAACATTATAATGAGCCAGTGCAAAATGCTGCAGAAAAAGTGTAAACAGGTTTTCTGCAGTAAAACAACAGCACCGTTTTACTGCAGCATTCTTGATTTCAATTTTACTGCAGTAAAATGTTTTGCTCCAGAAAAACCCGTTGCTTCAGCGAAAGATGACATTATGCAGAAATGCTGCAGAAAAGACAGTTTTTCTCCAGCATTTCGGTTTTTCTGCAGAATAACTGAATAATACCAAAATGCTGAAGAAAAAGTGTAAACAGTTTTTCTCCAGTAAAACAACATCACCGTTTTACTGCAGCATTCTTGATTTCAACTTTACTGCAGTAAAACTGTTTTACTGCAGAAAAAAAACGTTGCTCTCGCGAAAGATGACATTATGCAGAAATGCTGCAGAAACAAACAGTTTTTCTCCAGCATTTCGGTTTTTCTGCAGAATAACTGAATAAAGTCATAATCCGCTAAGGATACTTCTTGTCTGCTTTGAGTCAGGAAAAGATCCTAGCGTGCTGATACAGCACAATCGCGAAGCCAGAAAAGAGCGAAGTCAATGGAAACACTACGATCGTTAACTCATTTCCTAATCCGATTTTGTATCCGTGATATGTCTTTTGATGCGAGTAAATACGAACGCCAAATGGAACGTCAAACTGACAAATCGGAAAAACCTGAGACTGCCACGTATAAGTTGGTGGCGAGAGAAAAGGTGGTGTAGGTGGGAGTGAACTGGGGAGGGTGACGAGGAGAGATAGAGCGGGTAGGGTGATGTGCGACCAGAGGGGGGGGGGGGGGGGGGGGGGGTGGTGTAACGTGCTTGTGGATATGGCGAGAGTAAGTCTAGAAATGTTGGAGGTGGTGCCAGTACCCTCAAAACTTATCGTCAGGCTATTGTTGAAAGACAATGTGCGGAATGCACATTCAGCTGTATCGCCTTAATGCATCTTTACATCCTGGCCTTATGTTGTTGTTGGTGGTTATGTTATGGTGGGGGGTGTTATGATGCTGTAGCCTTTGCTGTTACTATTGTTATTGCTGCTATTGCTGCTATTGCTGCTATTGCTGCTGCTGCTGCTGCTGCTGCTGCAGCTGCTGCTACTGCTGCTGCTGCGCCGCTGGTTGTAGTGCTACTGCTGCGGCTCAGTCCTGCTGGCTGCGTTTAACACATAAGAAGACGCAAGGACTGAACAACGACGACTTTTAATAGCTTCATGATCCCTTTTAATCCCTCTATAAAAAGTAAGCTTATTATGCCACGGCTTTCTTTTTTCGGAGTCTAATCCGGCTGAGCTTACAGATCATTGAATACCCCATAACTCAGCATTCACGCTCTCCTCACCGACACTGCAAACATAACTAAAGGCTCTTCAAACTGAAATCAGTTGACTCGACTTGAGACAGATTTGCCAAATGATTAGGCGCTGAAAAGAGAACAAAAATGCCAACAAAATTTTATATTATGCTTTTCACAGTCTTGAGTTATGGCCAATAAGCGCCCTCTATGCTACGCTGGAGGTCCTAACCAGGGGAGGCGACTAGGCAGCATTGAAGGGCTGTCACTGCGTATCATGTTCGTTCGTGCTGGAGTATAAAGACCAGTTATAATATATAAGGCGCATGGAGGGATTTTTCTGTATGGATTATAGACGCCTGCTTTCTTCTTATTCGTTCTTACAAATACTAAATCCCTCTTCTGTATAAATTGTTAAATGTCTGCTTTTTTTCTCTGAATTTTGTTTTCTCTGTTTGTGTCTAAATTTTCTTGTCCTTTGCTGAATGGTCCATTAATTTTTTTTGTATGGATAATCTTTTGTCTTTATCCTCCTTTTGACAAAAACCAAAATATTATCCTCCTTTTGACAAAAACCAAAATATTTTGTTTTTGTCCCCTCAGTGTTTGACAAAAACGTTATTCTTGCGGTTTGATCATCCTTTTGAGAGGGATCTGAAAAGATGCGGCTTATGTCTTTAAAAGAAAGAAAGAAGGAAAGTAAGGGTTTAATATCCTGTCTCATTCATAAGAAATCATACACCATTAATAATTTATGCCCTTCGGATAAAAACTGACAAAACTTCTCACCAGTCTCACACTCCAAAGTTTACATAAGCAAACAAACAAACAAACAAACAAACAAACAAATCATGATTCTATTTTACGATTGGTAGCAAACACTTCAAAGCGACCGTGATAATGTTAACATTCCATATTCAGAATCTCTTCTGACATGCCTTTAATGTGACAGACCCCCCTCTCCTCCTCCCACCCTCTCTCTCTGTCTGTCTGTCTCTCTATCTCTCTCTCTCTCTCTCTCTATCTCTCTCTCTCTCTGTCTGTCTCTCTCCCTCTATCTATCTCTCTCTCTCTCTCTCTCAGTTTTTCTCTCTCTCCATTAACCTCTCTCTCTATCTCTTTCTCTCTTTATCTCTCTCTCACTCTCTCTCTCTCTATTTCTCTCTCTCTCTCTTTCTCTCCCTATCTCTCTCTCTCTTTCTCTCATTATCTCTCTCTCAGTCTTTCACTCTCTCTCTCTCTCTATTTCTCTCTCACTCTTTCTCTCTCTATTTCTCTCTCTTTCTCTCCCTATCTCTCTCTTTATCTCTCTCTCTCTCTCTCTCTCTCTCTCTCTCTCTCGATATATCTCTCTTTATCTATACCTCACCATATCTCTATTTTTCTATCTCATTCACTCGCTCCCTCTCTCTCTATCTGTCTCACTCTCTGCCTCCCTCCCTCTCTCTCTCTCTCTCTCTCTCTCTCTCTCTCTCTCTCTGTGCCTCCCTCTCTCTCTGTCTTTACCTCTCACTCACTCCCTCCTTCCCCCTTCCTCGTCCCCAACCCCCACCCACCCCCCCCCTCCCTCTCTGCGAATACGGGTTTAATAGCGTAACATCCTGTGTCCTGTGAAATACGACACTATACAATTTTTGCCCTCCGGATGAAAACCGATACAAAAGTTGTCGCCCGCCTAATACTCTAAAGTTTGCTCATCAACGAAACTCGGACACGCTTTTTTCCCAACGATGCACGTCGATGTCCTGTCTTCCGTCCACACCCCTCCATCCACAGTAACTAGATCGCCACTTGCCCTCCCTCTCTGGGAAGAAAAGAAGGAAAGAGAAGAAGGCGAAGAGTATGGTGCTTTACTAGTGCCAAATGTGCATGAAAGTCGCTTGTTCGTTTCAATGCTTGATTTTCTCTCAGGTGCCAGGAGACTGGTTCCGCGTAACGCTCACCTGCTCTATTACACATGTCGTTTGGATTTAGAGCGCCAACTTCCCTTTGTTCATCAGATCACAGTGGACTGGGTGGCCGAGTGGTAACGCACTTGCGCTCGGAAGCGAGAGGTTGCGAGTTCGACCCTGGGTCAGGGCGTTAGCAATTTTCTCCCCCCTTTCCTAACCTAGGTGGTGGGTTCAAGTGCTAATCTTTCGGATGAGACGAAAAACCGAGGTCCCTTCGTGTACACTACATTGGGGTGTGCACGTTAAAGATCCCACGATTGACAAAAGGGTCTTTCCTGGCAAAATTGTATAGGCATAGATAAAAATGTCCACCAAAATACCCGTGTGACTTGGAATAATAGGCCGTGAAAAGTAGGATATGCGCCGAAAAGGCTGCGATCTGCTGGCCGGTGTGAATGCGTGATGTATTGTGTAAAAAAAAGTCCATCTCACACGGCATAAATAAATCCCTGCGCCTTGAATATGTGCGCGATATAAATTGCATAAAATAAAAATAAAAAAAATAAAAAATAAATCCCTGCGCTTAGAGCTGTACCCACGGAATACGCGCGATATAAGCCTCATATTGATTGATTGATTGATTGAAAAGTGATACACCGAAGAGACCATTATTCTTTCATCCCTGATGATAGACGATGTTCGGCAATAACGGTCGGGTTTGTATGAGTTGTGAGAGAGTGAATATTCTTGCTTTTAATTGAGTCTAAATGTCCCATTTGACATAATAGCCTAGGCCAGTCACTAGCGAGGGTTGCGAGGGATGTGTCTGAAACACGTGGACAAGGAGCACGTGTGGAAAGCTTGCCTCACTAAAAACAAGGGTATTCACTCTTTCACAACCTATACAAACTCGACAGAGTTATTTCCGGAGTTCGTCTATAACGGCGAATACTGCTGCACAGCCCGGTGTTTGTGTTTTGTCAAGATGATACAAATTGCGAGACTTTTGGCATTCACAGTGTGCCGTTGGAAAAATAAGATCAGAGTAACAACAACAACAACAACAACAACAACAAGATAATTTGTAGAGATCGGAGGGAAAGTTTTGACAAATTGTAACTATCTATTGGGATGTGAATACTCCATCAGTCGTCTTGCGACTTCTACGTAAAAATCAAGACTTCCACATGATGGACATGTGACAAGTAAGAACACGGACTTTTTCAATAACCGGTCAAATTCTCAAATCAACCTGTACAATACCGGCACGGTTGGCCTAGTGGTAAGGCGTCCGCCCCGTGATCGGGAGGTCGTGGGTTCGAACCCCGGCCAGGTCATACCTAAGACTTTAAAATTGGCAATCTAGTGGCTGCTCCGCCTGGCGTCTGGCATTATGGGGTTAGTGCTAGGACTGGTTGGTCCGGTGTCAGAATAATGTGACTGGGTGAGACATGAAGCCTGTGCTGCGACTTCTGTCTTGTGTGTGGCGCACGTTATATGCCAAAGCAGCACCGCCCTGATATGGCCCTTCGTGGTCGGCTGGGCGTTAAGCAAGCAAACAAACAAACAAACAAACAAACAAACCGCCCTGATATGGCCCTTCGTGGTCGGCTGGGCGTTAAGCAAACAAACAAACAAACAAACAAACAAACCTGTACAATTTTCATTTCCTTTATTATCCCAATGCCAGGAAATTCGGGTTGCTTCCTCCCAGATCAGCCACCTGCACGTATGGCAAAATGACCGGCGTCTTTTACGTGCCGTGCCGGAGGTGGGACATAGATACAGTCTCTGACTCTTCACATAAATGTGAATCGTGTCCTTCCCGGGAGGGATTCGAACCTTTGACCCTAGAATCACAAGTCCAATGCTCTACCAACTGAGCTACCCGGCCCCCAAGTGATAACACTATGATTATACAACAGAAAGCTTAAGTCAGCCAAATGTATTACGTATCAAACGGGAGGTGTAACCAGCTGCCGATTTTATTTCGGGTATTTTCATACTTCCCCCCCAAAACAAAGAACAATACCGGAAATTCCCGATAAACGTGATCCCCGACTTGGTACTCATCACTTTTGGTGCTGGTGTGCCGCCATGCATAGACGGAGAAGAGGGAGGAGAATGGGAGGATCTCTCTCTTTTCCTCACAATGGAAGGGGGGATAAAGTGTTTCTGGGGGGTTAATCTTGCACTTGAAGGCACTCAGCAAAACGTGTGTGGTGGGA
>NW_027129591.1:0-1000 GCF_037325665.1 Littorina saxatilis | reverse complement strand
CCTGAACCTTTAGAATTAAAAAAAACCTAAGAATTGTAATGATCATAATAATTCATTGCCCAAGTTTGAGAATTCGTTTTGACAAAAGCGGTTTTCACTCCATTCACTCCAGCCAAGCACACCCAACATTACGGAGCTATAAAACATTCAACGTAATCAATCAAAATAAATGAATGACTTAGGTTGTGTTACTGATACCTCTTCGTATCACTCCGGCTGGGGCTGTTCAACCCTAAGTAAGGCCACCGCTGGCAATCCCTGAAACTGTATGATGTGTAGAACTGACTCTCTCTCTCTCTCTCTCTCTCTCTCTCTCTCTCTCTCTCTCTCTCTCTCTCTCTCTCTCTCTCTCTCTCTCTCTCTCTCTCTCTCTCTCTCTCTCTCTCTCTCTCTCTCTTTTCAAGAATTGAAATGGCAAACTCACTTGAGTAAAATTTGCAAATTAGTATTTAAAAATTTGTACTTATTGTCTAAATTAAGACATTATGCCGATGTGGAAGCACTCAAGTTGTTTTATTACGCTCACATAATGCCCCATATCAACTTTGCTTCAACACTTTGGGATAACTGCAGTGATGTTCATCTCAAACGACTCAATTCTCTTCATCGCCGTGCTGCAAAACTAATTCTGCATGAGTCAAATAAGCCAACAGATGATAAATTAAAGCTCCTTAATTTCCTTCCCTTGAAAGATCAGTTGACGCTAAACAAGGCTGTCTTTATGTACAAAGTAATTAACAATAATGTTCCTGAATATTTAAAATCACATTTCAGACATGCCACAAAAAGATATGGGTCCCAGAACCTGATTCCCCCCATCCCTCGTCTAGACTTGTATAAGTCAAGTTTAGCCTTCTCAGGAGCATCTCTATGGAATTCCATACCCCTACCCCTCCGAAATGCCTCTTCTGTGAAAACGTTTAGGCGCCAGTTTCATTCCCGCTTAATGGGTAAATAGAACACTTTTCATGTCTGATTTTTTAGTGCTTTTTACATTTAG
>NW_027129590.1:0-15275 GCF_037325665.1 Littorina saxatilis | reverse complement strand
TTCTGCGTTCATTATCTCATGTCCACTTGGTTTTATGTTCCACGTCTCATTACTACTTGGTTATCAATCAATCAATAAGTCTTATATCGCGCATATTCCGTGGGTACAGTTCTAGGCGCTCTGCAGTGATGCCGTGTGAGATGAAATTTTATACGGCCAGTAGATTGCAGCCATTTCGGCGCATATTTACCTTTCACGGCCTATTATTCCAAGTCACACGGGTATAGGTAGACAATTATTAACTGTGCCTAAGCAATTTTGCCAGGTAAGACCCTTTTGTCAATCGTGGGATCTTTAACGTGCACACCCAATGTAGTGTACACGGGGGGAGGGTTCGGACACCGAAGAGAGTCTGCACACAAAGTTGACTCTGTGAAATAAATTTCCGCCGAACCTGGGATCGAACTCACGCTGACAGCGGCCAACTGAATACAAATCCAGCGCGCTACCAACTGAGCTATATCCCCGCCCGGTTATGCGTTCATCATCTAATTCCTACTTGGTTATGCGTTCATTGTCGCATTACTACTTGGTTTTGCGTTCATTATCTCATCACTACTTGGTTTTCTGTTCCTCATCTCATCCCTATTTGGTTATGCGTTCATCATCTCATTCCTACTTGGTTATGCGTTCATTGTCGCATTACTACTTGGTTTTGCGTTCATCATCTCATCACTACTTGGTTTTCCGTTCATTATCTCATTACTACTTGGTTCTGCGTTCATCATCTCATCACTACTTGGTTTTCCGTTCATTATCTCATTACTACTTGGTTCTGCGTTCATCATCTCATCACTACTTGGTTTTCTGTTCATCATCTCATTACTACTTGGTTTTCCGTTCATTATCTCATTACTACTTGGTTTTCCGTTCATCATCTCATTACTACTTGGATTTCCGTTCATCATCTCATTACTACTTGGTTTTCTGTTCATCATCTCATTACTACTTGGTTTTCCGTTCATCATCTCATTACTACTTGGATTTCCGTTCATCATCTCATTACTACTTGGTTTTCTGTTCATCATCTCATTACTACTTGGTTTTCTGTTCATCATCTCATTACTACTTGGTTTTCTGTTCCTCATCTCATCACTACTTGGTATTCCGTTTACTTGAAAGGTCACTCGGTAGACTGACTCATGGTGGCTTCGTCTTGTATGTGAGAACATGTCGCAATAAGCTAGCTGCCTTTTGTCTTTGCTTATGCCAGAAAGTTGGCCGTCTATCTGTTTCGACCCCCCCCCCCCCCCCGACCCCCCTTTTGATAGTGTCTTAAATGAAGACTGAATGGCATGAATATTTGAAATCATGCGTTGTTTCAGATTACCACGGCTTTTCTCAACTCGTTTCCTTTCAGTTCTCCTTATTTTCTCGTCCTTGTCTTTCTGTTCTGTTCTTTTCTTTGTCCCCCACACATTCTCCATCGTCAACCCTTCCAACATCTCCATCGTCAACCCTTCCAAAATCGAAACAGCGGAATCGTAGAAAAATTGCCCGTTTAGCATAATTGATTCTTACGCTAAAAGCAAACGTGATTTTTTGCTCCGTTTCCGCATTTATACCGAAGACGGATGCCATTTCCCACAAAGAAGGAAGATTTATACGAAACAGAAAAACAGAGTGAGATAGCTCTCCTGTCATGAAGATGAAAGTGTTCTACGTCACGTGGGATGTTTAAATGGGCGAAAAAGGGTTTGATGTGCGAAGAGATGCGTATTTGATCGTCCGCGACAGTAAATGCAATTCACAGTCTGGTATTTTTGTTTTAATTTGAAACTGTGTCGAACATCACTCTGGGAAAGTTTGAACCTGGATTCTTCGGTTGAAAAAACGCAACGGTTTTAGATGAAGGTAGCCTATCCCACAATTCACAACTAATTAATCTGAAATAGTTTTGCAATGCACAGTGTCCACTTCTACATGTTTTAACTACTGGTATCCGATTGTCACACTAAGGGAATATTTTATGTTTGTTTGTTTGTTGTTGTTTTTTTGTTTGTTTTTTGTTTATTTGTTGGTTGGTTGGTTTGTTTGTTTGTTGGTTGGTTGGTTGGTTCGTGTGTTTATTTGTTGGTTAGTTGGTTTGTTTGTTGGTTTATTTGTTGGTTGTTGTTATAATTGCATACGATAGTATGAACGGAAAACAAAACGCAGAAGAAACGCGAGTTTCATACATTCAAACTTGTTTCTTGCTCCCAGTCGATACATTGACGTAACTTTGGCAGTCTGTCATGTTCCGTCTGAAACCTGATGCTAGATGCAATCATTGATCCTTGGCAAAATCAACTGAAAAGGAAGGTAACAACTCAAAACACGATATACACAGACACTTCACAAACACTTGCACACAGCGCGTACACATGCTAGAATGCATACAGTCACACGCGGCATGCGCACGCGCACATACACAAACACCAACACGCACACACACACACACACACGCACACACACACACACACACACATATATACACACACACACACACACACACACACACACACACACACACACACACACACACACACACGTGAGAGAAACAGAGGGTTAGGGTGAGCTGAGATGCTGGGAAATATAATTATACGCTAAAACCAAGTTAGAACAACACAATCACCGCGCTGGAAGGAAAAGGCCGGTGAAAGAAAATGGGCACATAATTCATACTTTCGACCCAGTAATCATGTCGAATTTCCGGGAAAGAGCATTATGTTTAAAACGATTGTAGCCTCACGTTTCGTTTTCAAATGCAGTTCACCGGGTAATCGTGAGATCAAAAAGGCTTATTTTGAACGTAGTTAAAATAACCATTGTACCCACAGTCTTTGATGTTGGACCTGTGAATGTCTTTATATTGGAAATACAGGAAGACAGAGAGAGAGAGAGACAGAGAGAGAGAGAGGAGAGAGACAGAGACAGAGACAGAGAGACAGAGAAGAGAGACAGAGACAGGGAGAGAGAAGAGAGACAGAGACAGAGACAGAGAGAGAGAGAGAGAGAGAGAGAGAGAGAGAGAGAGAGAGAGAGAGAGAGAGAGAGAGAGAGAGAGAGAGAGAGAGAGAGAGAGAGAGAGAGAGAGAGAGAGAACTCGAACTCGAAAACTTTATTACCGAGGGATGATAGCATTAGGTCCATATGGTCCTTTCTTACAGCTAGTCCCTACTATAATACACACATGAAACAAAGAACAAATATGAAGAATAAAAAAATAAAAATAAAATTTAAAAAAAAATTTAAAAAAAATTAAAAAGAGAGAGAGAGAGAGAGAGAGAGAGAGAGAGAGAGAAAGAGAGAGAGAGAGAGAGAGAGAGAGAGAGAGAGAGAGAGAGAGAGAGAGAGAGAGAGAGAGAGAGAGTCGTGAGTTCGAATCCCGGCCGCGGCCGCCTGGTGGGTTAAGGTCAAGTTATGTGCAGACCTGCTCGTGCCTTATCCCCCTTCGTGTGTACACGCAAGCACAAGACCAAGCGCGCACGGAAAATATCCTGTTATCCATGTCAGAGTTCGGTGGATTATAGAAACACGAAAATACTCAGCATGCTTCCCCCGAAATCGGCGTATGCTGCCTGATCGGCGGGGTAAAAACGGTCATACATGTAAAAACCCGCTCATGCAAAAACATGAGTGAACGTGGGAGTTTCAGCCCATGATCGAAGAAGAAGAAGAAGAACGAAATCCCTGGAGATTATCCTGAACGCTTAGTAAAAGCACGCGCTCAGAATGCTTAACTCTCTCCAAGGGACAACGGTCACAGGAAAGCAATGCTTATCTCTTAAGCCTGTCTTACACTGTGCCGAATATCCTTACGAATATGAACATGTTGTATTCGGCCAAAAAAGAGACGAATGGACAGGAAAAAACAGAGAAAAACCGAAGGCTTACGAATCCTTGCGAATGTCATACGAATGGTTGCGACTGCTTGCGAATGTCTACCGATCATTGCGATTGTATACGAATTCTTACACAGATCTATTATGAACGTTACGAGTGGCCTTGCGAGTGTTGCGAGTGCTTGCAAGCATTTTACGAATAAAACGAGTATGCAATTCGCATTGTTCGCAATGTTGCTCTTACACTCTGGCGAATTGCCCTTGCGAATAGAATTCGCCAATAACTCGTAATGATCGGGACATGGTCGCAAGACATTCGTAAATGTTCTTAACCATTCGCCACCATTCGTCTCTTTTTGTGAACATTAGCAACATGCTCCTAATATTCGCAAGGAAGTCATATTCTGAATGTTTCGCAACGTACTCGTAAGTATTCGCAAACCATTCGTAATCATCGTAAAGGTATGCGTAGCGCTCGAAAGCATTCGTAAGGATTTTATTCGTGCACATTTTGCCAACATCTTGCGAATGGTTGTGAATTCATTACGAATTTCTCAGGAATGTTTTGACCATTTCTTGCCAATTCATAAGAATGTTGCGAAAGCCTTACGAATGCTTGCGAGTGACTGCAATTGCTTGCGAATGTTTTAAAAACAGTAAAAATAATGATCGGTAGACATTCGCAAGCACTCACAAGCATTCGTGAGACATTCGCAACACATTTGCAATGAATGTGTATATGGATTCGTATGTATTCTCAATGATCGGTACACATTCGCAAGCACTCGCAACCATTCGTAAGACATTCGCAAGGATTGGTAAGGCTTCCAATTTTCTATATTATTCATGTCCGTGTGTCTATTTTTTTGCCGAATACAACATGTTCATATTCGCAAGGATATTCGGCACAATGTAAAGACAGGCATAACGAATGGTTGCGAATGGCTTGCTAGCGCCACGAATACATTGCGATGATTACAAATGTCTTGCGAGAACTAACGAGTAGGTTGTAAAAAAAAAAATAGCAATATGACTTCCTTGCGAATATTAGGAGCAAGTTGCTACGTTCAAAACAACAGACGAATTGTAACGAATAGTTAAAAACATTTACGAAAGTCTTGCGACCATGTCCCGATCATTGTGAATTATTGGAAAATGCTATTCGCAAGGGCAATTCGGCACAGTGTAAGAGTAGCTTTAGAAGGAGCGTTCTTGTCTGTGTCCCATAATGGGATTAACTGTGTAGAGCTGTCTCTCGGGAATATCTGATTAGACATGGGGAAAAACGGAGAAAAAGCAAAGCACACGATTCAGATTTAAAGCTTTCGTCGGTCCCGCGCACTCCACTCGTGTAGCTAGGCAGCTTACGTCGATTTTTTTACCGGATGGGGACAGATCTGACAAAAGTGTCAAACTTTGTGAGGCAATTCTGTAGACCCTACTTATTCATTTTTTGCTAGGCCCCATCAAATTTGGCCAATGCAGCCCAGTCATGTGACGTCATCAATTTTTCCATAGCATTGATAGAGGAAAATACTGCATTTTCATGTCTAAGCAAGATGTTTTAAAAATGTAAAGGCAATATGATCAATTCAATGAATAAAATCAGAAAAGGATACATTTCAAATAATTTTTTAATCAATAAACATTCATATTTTTGCGAGATATTTGTTTATGGTTTGACAAAACTCGAAAATAAGGCCAAAAAAATCATATTGCGACATTGTACGTAACTTGCTTCCATAGTATCAATGAACATGACAATTAAACATTAATTTGTTTCAGAAATATTAGTGTTTATAACTGCTTATTCAGCCCCTTAAAGTTTTCAACATTTAGGAAAACGTCTTTAAAGCAATTCTGGCATGTACATCGGCAACCGCAGCTGGAACGAGTATGTGGATATCCATTGATCTATTTGTCACAGCTGCACTTGCACCATCTTGTGCATTGCCATCCAGCTTTCCTGCAACCACATGTGGTGCCACATCCTCTTGCACCCTTGCATGCACATTTGACTAGTTGGCTGCAAGCTTCAGATGCTATTGGCAGTGTCGTCCAAAAAGGGAGCCAAGCCTTGCTGTCCTTGTCCAGAGTCCAGCCCCATCCCTCTGGAGATGGTGCTTGCTGCTGGGCCTGGTCAGCAGTGGTCCAAATGCTTGCCTGGTAGACAGCACGGTTTGAATGCTGTAATAATGTTCCCTGTGTGGGAGGAAGGGCTTCCGTCATCATCTTGTCTCTGTGCATGTGGCAAAACAGCTCTCATCGGGCCTCATCAACAGAGCCCAGCTGGCTGGTTTTGTCATACAGGACAACTGTGAAGCGTTCCAGCAATTTGGCCGACTGTCACGAATGGTGCCGCGCATACTGACCACCATGATTGCCAAGCTGTTGAGTATGCCTATACTGAGAAGGACGATGGTGCCGATGTAGTAGTCATGTAGAAGGTAGCCCTATAATCGCAATCGCCGCTCTCAAATGTTCTCTTGACCCTTTAAATCCTGGGACAGCCCCAGTGACAACAGTTGTTGGGACGCATGGTATAAATTCAACAACAACCGGACAGAGTATATGGGGGAATAAGCTGCGGCAATGACAAATAGCACGGACGTACAGTCCCCCCTGAAGAAGCGAACAAGGAAATAACTTACCATGAAAGTCGCAAAAAGAACTCTGCAAGACTTGGAAAGACAAAGTCGTCGCTACCTATGGCCCAATTACGCTTTAACATATGTATGCCCGGCATTTTGAGGTCATTGGAACATCGGAAATCGGATCGGGTCTACTTTACTGAAGCCAGACAATGATCATAAGGAAGCAGACACAAAGATACTGCTGCATCTACAAAATGCACTGCAGACTGGGTCCTGTGCTTGCTTAGTTCGCACTGTGGACACTGACGTCATCGTCATCATCATTGGAAATTTCTGCAAGCTTCAAGCAATGTGTCCAGCGGCAGAGATTTGGATTGCTTTCGGCACAGGAAAGAATTTCACGTACTTTCACATCAATGCCATTGCTCTAGCCCTTGGAGAGGAAAAGTCTACAGCCCTCCCCACTTTCCTCAGCTTCACCGGTTGCGACACGGTCTCTGCCTTTTTTTTGGCAAAGGAAAACTGTCTACATGGGCTGCATGGAAATGTTATCCTGCAGTAACAGAGGCCTTTAGGTTAATTGAAGAGAATCCTTTTGTTGCCATGGAGTTGAACAGCCACCATGCACTTCAAATTGCTGGAACGCTTCACAGTTGTCCTGTATGACAAAACCAGCCAGCTGAGAGGGATGGGGCTAGACTCTGGACAAGGACAGCAAGGCTTGGCTCCCTTTTTGGATGACACTGCCAGTAGCATCTGAAGCTTGCAGCCAACCAGTTAAAATTGTAATGTGCATGCAAGGGTGCAAGAGGATGTGACACCACATGTGGTTGCAGGAAAGCTGGATGGCAATGCACAAGATGGTGCAAGTGCAGCTGTGACAAATAGATCAATGGATATCCACATACTCGTACCAGCTGCGGTTGCCGATGTACATGCCAGAATTGCTTTAAAGACGTTTTCCTAAATGTTGAAAACTTTAAGGGGCTGAATAAGCAGTTATAAACACTAATATTCCTGAAACAAATTAATGTTTAATTGCCATGTTCATTGATACTATGGAAGCAAGTTACGTACAATGTCGTGATATGATTTTTTTGGCCTTATTTTCGAGTTTTGTTAAACCATAAACAAATATTTCGCAAAAATATGAATGTTTATTGATTAAAAAATTATTTGAAATGTATCCTTTTCTGATTTTATTCATTGAATTGATCATATTGCCTTTACATTTTCAAAACATCTTGCTTAGACATGAAAATGCAGTATTTTCCTCTATTAATACTATGGAAAAATTGATGACGTCACATGACTGGGCTGCATTGGCCAAATTTGATGGGGCCTAGCAAAAAATTAATAAGTAGGGTCTACAGAATTGCCTCACAAAGTTTGACACTTTTGTCAAGTCGGTCCCCATCATATCGCTAAGCTGCCTGGCTAGTGTTAACTGACGCAGCTCTGTCATGACGCCTGTTCCGTGGAGGTAACAATTGCTTGCGGCGAGCCTTTCGCTATACAAGACATCGAGGGTGTTTATGAAACGACTTTGTCGCTAGGCAGGCAAGGATAGACCAACTCCGGAAATAAACGCTGTCTAGTTTTTATCGGTTGTGAATGAGAGAATACTCTTGCTTATAGTGAGGCAAACTTTGTACACGTGCTCCTTGTCCACGTGTTTCAGACACACCCCTCGCTAGTGACTGGCCTAATATGTCACGTGGGAACGCTTGACTCAATGAAAGCAAGAGTTGACTCTTGACTCAACGCTTGACTCAATGAAAGCAAGAGTTGACTCTTGACTCAACGCTTGACTCAATGAAAGCAAGAGTTGACTCTTGACTCAACGCTTGACTCAATGAAAGCAAGAGTTGACTCTTGGCTCAACGCTTGACTCAATGAAAGCAAGAGTTGACTCTTGGCTCAACGCTTGACTCAATGAAAGCAAGAGTTGACTCTTGGCTCAACGCTTGACTCAATGAAAGCAAGAGTTGACTCTTGGCTCAACGCTTGACTCAATGAAAGCAAGAGTATTCTCTTTGCACAACCCATACAAACCTGGCATCATTATTTCTGACCATTGTCTACTCAGCATCATTCATTATTTCTGACCATTGTCTACTCAGCATCATTATTTCTGACCATTGTCTACTCAGCACGAATGCTTCATTCCAAATCCTCTGCGTGTCAGAACGGCGCACCAATGATGACAGTGGAGCATTTCCTGCAGGAATGTTCAATCCACCTGAGAGCAGACATCGGTCCTGCTGACACGGCACTGAGGTACAAGCTCTGCGACCCTGTGGAGACCCTTTAACGGACAGCAGCATTTGCCAAGAGGACCGGCGTCCCTGTCTGAGCGAACGAAGGAGAAGAAGAAGAAGAAGAAGAAAGTTTGGCATTTGTTTAAATGGCACACGCTCTTATCCCGTGTAAATGCCTGGCAAGATGTTTGGTGCTCAATGCTGATCGCTTACACTACAAGCAATGCACCTTTAACGCTGAGCAAAACCTGTATGCTAATGGGAATAAAGACACATGACAGAAAAAGATACAGCACTAGCATCCGTTTCACTTCAAGCTTCCGAGAGACACAAAAAGACAGAGCACAAATGAGAAACATGCGCGTCAAAGGAAGACGAAAGAGAAAGATGAGAAGCAGATCACAAGTTGTTCCCCTTTGGAGATCAAAACAAATCCCAAATGAATAGACTGCTAACCTTCCAAAATTAAGAATTAAAAAAAAAAAAAAAAAGGCAGGTCATTAGAACGTTTAATTTGTGACAAAACAAAACGTAGCATTGACAGTATGTCGACACACTTGTCTTTACAGTAGACAGACAGACAAACACTTATGATACACATAATATGATACACATAATATGATACACATAATGAATGTATCTCAACATTGACGACAAAACTCACTTGCAGGATGCTGGAGAGGAAATGCTGGTAGGTATAAAACAATGTAAAAGATAGAGCAGTAGAGTACATAGTTCAATATTTAAAAGTACGCTTTTTGGTCTTAAAGGCATACTAACGCACTCCCGTGTTTACAAAGTGTAGTTTGCCCACAATCGATGTCAAACGCACCATAAGACCATATAATGACGATATGTCACCATGCGCGGACCATAATACATGCATTACAGCTTGTTCTAGCCTCTGAAAAAGTGAGGATGTCAACAAAGCCGCGGTGTTAGCTCCCTTGCATCAACGTTACATGTGTTGCCAAATCTATAAATAGGACCATCTAGATCAAAATAAAAATTCAAATATCTCAACATTTAAGGGCTCCTAGACCACAATATTTTGCAGGGAACTTAATTTAGTCTGTCTCCAGCTCTGGGTAAAGCAATTAGCGTGTATATTCATCAGCTTTCTATGCCTTTAACCAATGCGACGACGCAAAAGAAAACTTGGTAAAATTGAGTTACTTCGAGTAAATGGACTTATACCGATCTTCAAAGTTAAGGAAGACTAAACACTCTTTTTACGAGTTTTGAACTTGCGCTCTTTGTCAAGCATGTTGCGTATGCGTGAGGATAATTATGAAACAATAATTTGTTACGCGAAGAGGGGCGGGTGAAGGCGATGGTTGATGGGTAGACATGAAGGCGATTGTTGATGGGGTGAGACATGAAGCAGAATACAGTCATACTTTTGCCGAATATACTATTGTCATGAATTATTATTATGAGGCGCGAACCTGTCAAGAATAGAATAGGCAACCGAGACTACTCGCGCATTACACGACGTAGCCAAGTGACGTATTCATGTGACGTATCCAAGTGTACTGACGTAAACTAAAATCGTTTCACGAGAGGGTCGTTTTCCGCAAGTCCATGGAGCGAAGAACGCTTGGAGGAAAAGCCGTTCCCCTGTCTTTGTAGGTAAGTGACTGTGATTATTGCATCGACAATCGTTCCACGGGATCTGGGCGGAGATGAGTGTATCGTGTCAGTCATGTACATTGTGTTGTTGTCAAGTTGTGTACGTTTGAATGTGCGCTGTTGCCAAATCCCCATTTTCCGAAACACAGTAATAGAATGAGAACGATAATAAAATATGAACAAACCAAGTCTTTTAGACAGGCTGTGTAGGTAACACATATGGCCCTTTGATCTGTTTCAGGAACCCACGGTCCAATTGATTCATTCATCTTCCTCTTCCTCATGTTGCCGAAATTGTGGAGAGAGATGTAACCAGACTACTTCTGCTATTAACTTGATGATGGTGTCTTGAGAAGAAGAGTGATGACCAAAACCAGGAGCGCGGTCTTCAAGACCAGTCAAGTGCTACACGTCATCTCGAGTACCTTTTCAATGACATCGAGCTAAGTCAAAACTTCATAAACATTATGTGTATTCCTTTTGTTTTGATGTCCTTCAAGGGAACATTCTGAAGAACGTTTGCAGCGGCGGAGTCACGTTAGATTACCGTGACAGAATTGAAATCCAGCAGCAATAGACATTTGATCAGAGTGTGCTGTGATGCAAGTAACATGACCTAACTTGAACAGTGTGTGATACATTTAGTACGATACTGATATTTAGCAAAAATATAGACTAACCTGATTAATGTGTGCTGCATTGCAAGAATTTTATTAACACTATCCATGTATTAAATTATATAAACCTGTGTTGATCTTTCTCTGCTACTTCGAGAGCATGGGAAAGAGTGAAAGAAAGTAAAGTCCAGGCAGTACCTGTTTCTTTAGCTAATACGAAAAGGCGGCGTGTTTTCCTTCCATAAACTTCCTTTGGAAGGCGCACGCAGAAAGAAACAGGCTGACGAAAACTGACCTGTGACATATGGGGGCTCGTCCGGGATTTTGTAACTCGTAATTTCAATTTGGCTTCCCCAAACAAATTTTCTTCAAACAAATTCCCTATTCGTTTTTCGTTTGTGTGTTCGTCCGTTCATGTTCATCATCGTATAAATCAACTTTTGTATTTATTCATGTTTATAGTTAGTTCATCATTTAACTGAAACAGAGTCAAAGTCGGGACGAAACAAAAGGTGTTCCACATCAACCTGATGAAAGAATATCAGGAACGTGACATCGTCACGCGTGATGTTGCTGTCGTTACACCTGAAGAAGAAGAAAAAAGAAGAAGCAGAAGAACACATCGCCGTAGTCATCGAGGAAGATGATACGATGAACGATGATATCTTCCGAATAGACACTCAGAAGATGATTCCTCTGCTGGAAACTACTAGTACAGAAGATGTCACAAGCGTGAACTTCTGTAAAGAATTGAGTAGAGAAAGAACAAAAGAGGCGAAAGCGATCTGTAGTGCATTCTCCAAGAATCTGACTGATGTACCGATTACTACCAACTTGGAGAAGTGCAGAATCGAACTTACAGAGAAGAAACCTGTGTTTGTTCGACCGAGACTCGTACCTCATGCGATGGTGAAAACGGTCGAAGACGAGATCGACGAGATGTTGAAGCTCGGGGTCATTGAACCGGCAAACTCACCGTACAATGCTCCAATCGTTTTTGTGAAGAAGAAAGGAGGTAAGAAATACCGGGTTGTGACAACCATGGAGCAGATTATTTAAGTCGCGCTTCATATAGTGACTAAATTTGGGAAATTCATTCTCAAGAAAGGGGCTGTCATGAATTATTATTATGAGGCGCGAACCTGTCAAGAATAGAATAGGCAACCGAGACTACTCGCGCATTACACGACGTAGCCAAGTGACGTATTCATGTGACGTATCCAAGTGTACTGACGTAAACTAAAATCGTTTCACGAGAGGGTCGTTTTCCGCAAGTCCATGGAGCGAAGAACGCTTGGAGGAAAAGCCGTTCCCCTGTCTTTGTAGGTAAGTGACTGTGATTATTACATCGACAATCGTTCCACGGGATCTGGGCGGAGATGAGTGTATCGTGTCAGTCATGTACATTGTGTTGTTGTCAAGTTGTGTACGTTTGAATGTGCGCTGTTGCCAAATCCCCATTTTCCGAAACACAGTAATAGAATGAGAACGATAATAAAATATGAACAAACCAAGTCTTTTAGACAGGCTGTGTAGGTAACACATATGGCCCTTTGATCTGTTTCAGGAACCCACGGTCCAATTGATTCATTCATCTTCCTCTTCCTCATGTTGCCGAAATTGTGGAGAGAGATGTAACCAGACTACTTCTGCTATTAACTTGATGATGGTGTCTTGAGAAGAAGAGTGATGACCAAAACCAGGAGCGCGGTCTTCAAGACCAGTCAAGTGCTACACGTCATCTCGAGTACCTTTTCAATGACATCGAGCTAAGTCAAAACTTCATAAACATTATGTGTATTCCTTTTGTTTTGATGTCCTTCAAGGGAACATTCTGAAGAACGTTTGCAGCGGCGGAGTCACGTTAGATTACCGTGACAGAATTGAAATCCAGCAGCAATAGACATTTGATCAGAGTGTGCTGTGATGCAAGTAACATGACCTAACTTGAACAGTGTGTGATACATTTAGTACGATACTGATATTTAGCAAAAATATAGACTAACCTGATTAATGTGTGCTGCATTGCAAGAATTTTATTAACACTATCCATGTATTAAATTATATAAACCTGTGTTGATCTTTCTCTGCTACTTCGAGAGCATGGGAAAGAGTGAAAGAAAGTAAAGTCCAGGCAGTACCTGTTTCTTTAGCTAATACGAAAAGGCGGCGTGTTTTCCTTCCATAAACTTCCTTTGGAAGGCGCATGCAGAAAGAAACAGGCTGACGAAAACTGACCTGTGACAACTATAGTGCTTTTAGTTATGCGCTATAGAAATCTCCTTAATAAATAAAATAAATTAAAACAAACCAAACTCCGGAATGTTTCGTTTCGTTTAAAAAGTCACGTTCCATATACTAATATTTTGTGTTTGCTTACTTCTTCACTTGAGTCTGTATTTCTTAGTTGTTGTTGTTGTTGTTGTTGTTGTTGTTGTTGTTGTTGTTGTTGTTGTTGTTGTTGTTGTTGTTGTTGTTGTTGTTTTTTGGTGTGTTTTTTCCATTAAAAGACTAGTTACTGAAAGTTTTGCGTCAGGGGGGAAAATGACGCAACCACAGCCATGTCGTGCAGTCGGATTCAAAATACTACATTGAGTCAGTGTATACATTTCTCAGCCGATTTCAATCTCCCATCACAACCAGATGCCATGATCATTTAACCATCATCGGATTTCTAAGGAATCGCTGTCAGGAAATGGGAACTACAAATGGCGTGCGAAGTCAATGTCGTGGTACTAATTCAATATGCTTGTCCGAGGAAGATAACCCTTTTTGCCACGCATCTTGAAATCAGTTTGCGAAACCGACACCGCAGTCACAGTAGAAAACAGGACACATTGTCATTAGACGTTCACCCATGGTTGATAGTTACCCGAATGGCAGTATGGTGTGTGACTATGTACATTGATGGTAAATCGCTACCCGCATTGCAGTGCGGTGTGTGGTAAATCAGACTGAGTTCGGTGGGTTATAGAAACACGAAAATACCCAGGATGCTTCCCGCAGAATCGGCTGCCTGAATGGCGGGGTAAAAACGGTAATGCACGTCAAAACCCACATTGATGGTAAATCGTTACCCAAATTGTAGAAAAGATTGTGACTATGTACGCTGATGGTAAGTCATTGCCAAATTGTAGGAACGATTGTAACTATATGTACATTGATGGTAAATCGCTACCCAAATTGCAGGAAAGATTGTGACTATGTACATTGATGGAAAATCGTAACCCACATTGTGGAAAAGATTGTGACTATGTACATTGATGGAAAATCGTAACCCAAATTGTAGAAAAGATTGTGACTATGTACGCTGATGGTAAGTCATTGCCAAATTGTATGAAACGGGCGCAGTGGCCTGGTGGATAAAACATCGGCCTCCTACTCGGAAGGTCGTGAGTTCAAATCCCGGCCGCGACCGCCAGGTGGGTTAAGGGTGGAGATTGTTCCGATCTCCTAGGTCAACTTGTGCAGACCTGCTAGTGCCTTATCCCCATTCGTGTGTACACTCAAGCACAATACCAAATGCGCACGGAAAAGATCATGTAATCCATGTCAGACTGAGTTCGGTGGGTTATAGAAACACGAAAATACCCAGAATGCTTCCCGCAGAATCGGCTGCCTGAATGGCGGGGTAAAAACGGTAATGCACGTCAAAACCCACTCGTGCAAAAACATAAGTGAACGTGGGAGTTTCAGCCCATGAACAAAGGAGAAGAAGAAGAGAAGTATCAAACAGAGTCTGACTTTGTACAAAGAGGGTAACTCATTACTGTATCCGTCTTAATGTGATTAGCTCCTCAGAAAAAGAACATCCTTGTTGTTTTCGGGCTGCTATTTTTGTTCTTCAGAGGGGTCGCTGTCCCCTTTTATGATGTGTTGTTCCTGTCATCTTACACAGTGGCTTTTGTTTACGCCATTTCCTGGTCAAACGCCATCGAGGGAGGAATGTATGGAGGGGGGAGGTTGGGCGGGTTGGAAAGGGGGGGGGGGGGCGGGGTAAAGGAGTGGGGCTTTAACTAAAGGGTGACGTTCTGTTTCATACGGAATATACCAGATAATAATGTATGACAGTACTCAATGCTTGCATCGTGTTTGTTTGCGTATTTGCTTGTTTCTATCTTTCATTCCTTGTTTTTTTCTGTGTTTGTGTGTGTGTTTATTTGTTTCTTAAATTCTTTCTTTCTGTCTTTGTTTGTTTGTTTCTTTGTTGGTTCGTTAAGTTACAAGGTTGACACTTCACGACACCGTAAGCCTGTTGACAGGAACAAGCTCATCCTTATTCTCAAATGTAATGTGCGTGTTTGTGTGTGTGTGTGTGTGTGTGTGTGTGTGTGTGTGTGTGTGTGT
>NW_027129589.1:0-13512 GCF_037325665.1 Littorina saxatilis | reverse complement strand
GTTGATGTTTCAGGTGAGACAGGGCGAGCACAATGGCGAGCCAGCAGGGAGGTATAGGGGCCATTCCAAAGACATCACGACAGGTAAGCCGCTGTCACCGTGTTGTGTTGCCCATCGTGTTGTGTTGTCCATTGTGTTGTATTGTCCCTCGTGATGTGTTGTGCATCGTGTTGTGTTTTCCCTCGTGAAGTGTTGTGTTGTGCATCGTGTTGTGTTGTCCATTGTGTTGTGTTGTACATCGTGTTGTGTTGTCCATTGTGTTGTGTTGTGCATCGTGATGTGTTTTCCCTCGTGACTGATGTGTTGTCTTGTGCATCGTGTTGTGTTGTCCATTGTGTTGTATTGTACATCGTGTTGTGTTGTCCATTGTGTTGTGTTGTCCCTCGTGTTGTGTTGTGCATCGTGTTGTGTTTTCCATTATGTTGTTGTCCATCGTGTTGTGTTCTCCATTGTGTTGTGTTGTACATCGTGTTGTGTTGTCCATTGTGATGTGTTGTGCATCATGTTGTGTGTTCCATTGTGTTGTGTTGTACAGTGTGTTGTGTTGTCCATTGTGTTGTTTTGTACATCGTGTTGGATTGTCCATCCTGTTTCTCACAACAAAAGAGGTCACTCGCATCGAACCTTTCAGGCGTGCTGCCAGTGCAGCAGGAAATCACGGTGCAGCAGGCAAGAGGTGTGTACCTGCCGTGCGAACTGTACCCGCTGTACCAACTGTGCTGCTCAGGGCTGTGCGAATCGCGCCGTTGATCTGGTACGTCTTAGTGATACTCTCTCTCTCTCTCTCTCTCTCTCTCTCTCTCTCTCTCTCTCTCTCTCTCTCTCTCTCTCTCTCTCTCTCTCTCTCTCTCTCTCTCTCTCTCTAGCTCTCTCGCTCTCTCTATAGCTCTCTCTCTCTCTCTCTCTCTCTCTCTCTCTCTCTCTCACGCTCACTCTCTCTCAATACCTCTCTCTCATATATGTAATGTGTAAATATTCATATGTTGTTGTTTTTCTCTACTTTTTTGTCTACGTTAATATCCGTGTAAATATGTGATTAGATTAGTCCCCTCTCTGGGCGAGGGCTGGTTGAAAAAAAAGCTCGTTGTATTGCTTATGCCACAACCCTCGAAAAATAAAATTTGATTTGATTTGATTTGATTTGATACCTCACTCCCTTTTTATATTTAGTCAAGTTTTGACTAAATATTTTAACATCGAGGGGGAATCGAAACGAGGGTCGTGGTGTATGTGCGTGTGTCTGTGTGTCTGTGTGTCTGTGTCTGTGTGTGTGTGTGTGTGTGTAGAGCGATTCAGACTAAACTACTGGACCGATCTTTATGAAATTTGACATGAGAGTTCCTGGGTATGAAATCCCCATACGTTTTTTTCATTTTTTTGATAAATATCTTTGATGACGTCATATCCGGCTTTTCGTGAAAGTTGAGGCGGCACTGTCACGCCCTCATTTTTCAACCAAATTGGTTGAAATTTTGGTCAAGTAATCTTCGACGAAGCCCGGGGTTCGGTATTGCATTTCAGCTTGGTGGCTTAAAAATTAATTAATGACTTTGGTCATTAAAAATCGGAAAATTGTAAAAAAAAATAAAAATTTATAAAACGATCCAAATTTACGTTTATCTTATTCTCCATCATTTGCTGATTCCAAAAACATATAAATATGTTATATTCGGATTAAAAACAAGCTCTGAAAATTAAATATATAAAAATTATTATCAAAATTAAATTGTCCAAATCAATTTAAAAACACTTTCATCTTATTCCTTGTCGGTTCCTGATTCCAAAAACATATAGATATGATATGTTTGGATTAAAAACACGCTCAGAAAGTTAAAACAAAGAGAGGTACAGAAAAGCGTGCTATCCTTCTTAGCGCAACTACTACCCCGCTCTTCTTGTCAATTTCACTGCCTTTGCCATGAGCGGTGGACTGACGATGCTACGAGTATACGCTCTTGCTGAAAAATGGCAGCTACTTGACTAAATATTGTATTTTCGCCTTACGCGACTTGTTTTCTCTTTCGCTATCTCTCCCTCCGTCTGTCACCTACAAATGATAAATCACACAAATGAACAGCGCTATGACAGAAGTGACAGTAATATAATGCACATAACACAGGGACCGGCTGTGGAATGTACTCCGCCGTGCAGTACCTCTGAGTCACTGGGGAACCAGGCTGCCTCTCCAGCCCCGCCCTTGATGGCAAGATCACAGGAATCAGAGGACCAAGTGTTGAGGTTGTCAGACAATGAGGTAAATTCAACAACACCACCAAAACCTTATTTTTTACATTTAGTCAAGTTATGACTAAATGTTTTAACATCGAGGGGGGAATCGAGACGAGGGTCGTGGTGTATGTGTGTGTGTGTGTGCGTGCGTGTAGAGCGATTCAGACCAAACTACTGGACCGATCTTTATGAAATTTGACATGAGAGTTCCTGGGTATGATATCCTCAGACGTTTTTTTCATTTTTTTGATAAATATCTTTGATGACGTCATATCCGGCTTTTCGTGAAAGTTGAGGCGGCACTGTCACGCCCTCATTTTTCAACCAAATTGGTTGAAATTTTGGTCAAGTAATGTTCGACGAAGCCCGGACTTTGGTATTGCATTTCAGCGTGGTGGCTTAAAAATTAATTAATGACTTTGGTCATTAAAAATCTGAAAATTGTAAAAAAAAAATTTTTTATAAAACGATCCAAATTTACGTTCATCTTATTCTCCATCATTTGCTGATTCCAATAACATATAAATATGTTATATTTGGATTAACAACAAGCTCTGAAAATTAAATATATAAAAATTATTATCAAAATTAAATTTTCCAAATCAATTTAAAAACACTTTCGTCTTATTCCTTGTCGGTTCCTGATTCCAAAAACATATAGATATGATATGTTTGGATTAAAAACACGCTCAGAAAGTTAAAACGAAGAGAGGTACAGAAAAGCGTGCTATCCTTCCCAGCGCAACTACTACCCCGCTCTTCTTGTCAATTTCACTGCCTATGCCGTGAGCGGTGGACTGACGATGCTACGAGTATACGGTCTTGCTGCGTTGCATTGCGTTCAGTTTCATTCTGTGAGTTCGACAGCTACTTGACTAAATGTTGTATTTTCACCTTACGCGACTTGTTTAAGACTTAAATATATGTTTAGAATGAATAAGGTGAATTATCATTAGTTTTACTCTTTTTATATTTAGTTAAGTTTTGACTAAATATTTTAACATCGAGGGGGAATTGAAACGAGGGTCGTGGTGTATGTGCGTGTGTCTGTCTGTGTGTGTGTGTGTGTAGAGCGATTCAGACTAAACTACTGGACCGATCTTTATGAAATTTGACATGAGAGTTCCTGGGTATGAAATCCCCGAACGTTTTTTTCATTTTTTTGATAAATGTCTTTGATGACGTCATATCCGGCTTTTCGTGAAAGTTGAGGCGGCACTGTCACGCCCTCATTTTTCAACCAAATTGGTTGAAATTTTGGTCAAGTAATCTTCGACGAAGCCCGGGGTTCGGTATTGCATTTCAGCTTGGTGGCTTAAAAATTAATTAATGACTTTGGTCATTAAAAATCTGAAAATTGTAAAAAAAAATAAAAATTTAGAAAACGATCCAAATTTACGTTTATCTTATTCTCCATCATTTGCTGATTCCAAAAACATATAAATATGTTATATTCGGATTAAAAACAAGCTCTGAAAATTAAATATATAAAAATTATTATCAAATTTTTTTTTTCGAAATCAATTTAAAAACACTTTCATCTTATTCCTTGTCGGTTCCTGATTCCAAAAATATATAGATACTAGAGGAATACCCGGCTTCGCCGGGGTGAATCGCGAGACAGAGACAGACAGCGTGGCGGTTCATCACAATCACCTCTGCAGGCGAAGTCCTGTCAAACGGGATTGAGAATTTTAGAGCTTATTTCTTAGCCCTATATTATCTGTTGTGGCTTCTCAAATGCCAGAACATACAGACAGTTTAGTTAAAATTAATATTAAAAGTCCTACGGTTTTGAGCCATTAAGGACTTGAGTGTTTGTCCGCTTTCAAAAAGAGGAAAGAAAGAAACAAAAAATAAGGAGAGGAGGGCAGGGGGTGGGGTTGAGTTGATAATGCTCTGTGGAATTTGTTAAAATGAAAAGTAGTTAAGATGTTTCTTGGTAAGAATTATAAGTCTGTATTCTATATCTTGAATAACGGGCTTGTAATATTATTTTTATTTTATTTCAAATCGAGTTAAAAAGTGGAACCTTTCAGGATCACCAATAAAACCAAATAGATGAGCAAGTAAGAGAAACACGAACAATAAATCTCAAAACTTTTTACAAATAAAAGGATTAAGATGTAAGCCACGAAGGCCGTGGTAATAAAAACAATATGTACAGTTTGGCGACTAATGGGCCTTGGGTGAGGATATGTTGTCTAGAAGGTAGTCGCTGGAATCAGGAGGGATGGCGGGAGCCACTCGACCTCAAACTGAAACACGCTGATGTGATAATCTGGGCTTAGTTATACCCACAGCCCCATGTCCGAGTCCCTGACCAGTCGGCACAGCAGCAAGCTGTGTGACCAGCCTAGAGAACTGCTACTGCGCAGATAATCCTGGGGACTCAGACCATGGAGCTGCATATGGTCATATAAGGTTTTAAAGGTAATTCTATTTGTAGCGCATGGAGCGAAAATGTGTTGAAATGAATAGGGTTCTCCACAATGGCAGGACTTGTTAAAGATATGGAAGCGGCAGCCGCCGGCACGGAGGCGTCTGAAGATAGTGAGGAGGTTTGTTGGGAGATCGGGGTGTAGATCGTTCATATCAATGGGTTGATAGGACAGAGATGTTACGTACTGACTTCGAATGAGTTTACGGATTTTACTGTAGAACTCGGTTACTGAGTAGCCGATGTTAGTGTTAGCTGGGCTAGATTCTGCCGCTTCTTTGGCAGCGACATCCGCCAGTTCATTTCCCCGGACCCCTACGTGAGAGGGGACCCAGAGAAATGACACGGATGTGCCGGATGAGATTAACTGGTGACATATAAAGAGGATTTCTCTTTGTAGCTCTGCCCGATTTGATGTGTTTCGATGCAGAGCTTGTAATGAAGAGCGCGAGTCAGAGCAGAAAACTACCGCACGCGGTGTGACTGGGAGGTCATTTATAAAAGTGCATGCCATGAGCAAGGCAAATAGCTCGGCTGAGAATATGGAGATGTCTTTATTAAGAGTATATTTCCTTGAGATTTTGAGATCTGGGATCACAAAGGCGCAGCCAACGCTGCCGTCTGCAAATTTGGATCCGTCAGTAAAGACTTTTAAATGCTCCGAGAATTTGTAGTTTAGGGTTTCTTTTGTAGCAGTAGCTAGGTAGACGGGGTTATCTTTTTTGGTAGTATTATCTTCACTGTCGTATATGATAGTAGGGGTTTCCTCAAGCCAAGGCGGGTAGGAGGGCGGGGGGACCCTGGCCAGCTCACTGACCTTCACCCCGCTATCGGCTAGAATGCGGTTTACTGTGTCAGATAAGGGTAGCGTTTTGGCCAAGAGTTGAGTGCTATGTTTGGTGTTGGCCTCATAATTTTGGTGCTGAGGAAAAAAGTCAGTCAGGACCTCGCAGGCAGAGTTCTCTACCGCGTGGGCTCTGACAGCATACTGAGCTGAACGGAGTTTTATCTCATCCACAAGGGGCAGCCACCCACACTCGCTGTAGACTCGACTCTTGCTCGCTTGTTGGGAGAGTCCCAGAGCTATTTTGAGCGCCCTGCACTCTATAATAGCCAGTTTTTTCATGAGCGCCGGGCGCGTCGCGAAATAAGCTTCGCACCCGTAAAGGAGGCGGGAGCGAATTAATGCCCGCACTACCTCTGTGACACACTTACGTCCTCTGGCCCAGGATTGGGACGCCAGGTAACGTATGATATAAAGATCCTTGTTGGCCTTATTGATCAGATGTTCGATATGACTGGTCCAGTTAAGTTGGGTATCGATGATAACGCCGAGGAACTTAACTTCTGAGCTCGGTTTGATAATATCACAACCTATCTTTATACTGCAGTTCCTGTACAGTTGTCTACGGGAGACAACAAGAAAGACTGTTTTATTTGAGGCTAGTTGGAAGCCGTTGGTGTACATATATTGACAGAGGTTGTCGATTTTAGTTTGGTAAGAAGATAAGTCAACAGTGTTGGTAACTCTGTTATGGCGTGGTCTATTAGTGTCTATTAAGGCGAGGTCGTCCGCATACAGAAGTACACTGGCACCGTCAACCTTAACAGAAGTAATGTCATAGAGCATGATGCTGAATAAGTTTGGCGCGAACATACAGACACACCAAAGCCGCTAGACCATATCACAAACAGAACTCTACAATCCACAGGTGTTGCCCACACACACACACACAAACAAACACACACACACACAGAGAAGCCGTATATATATATGTATATGTATATCTATAAATATATAGAGATAGGTGAGAGTGTATTTTTCGCGTGGCTATAAATTGATTCGACCTTTTCACTTTGACAGTAAGAACAACTTACGGGTGCAAGGGAAGCGTTCTGGACAGCGCAGTGACATTCTAAAAATAGTTACTCAGAAACGGGAATTTGGGGTGAACGGCGCGAGACAGAGACAGACAGCGTGGCGGTTCACCACAATCACCTTTGAAGGCGAAGTCCTGTCAAACGGGATTGAGAATTTTAGAGCTTATTTCTTGGCCCTATATTATCTGCTGTGGCTTCTCACATGCCAGAACATACAGACAGACAAAAGCCGCTAGACCACATCACAAACAGAACTCTACAATACACAGGTTTTTGCCCACACACACACACAAACACCCACACACACAGAGAAGCCGTATATATATATGCATATCTGTATCTATAAATATATAGAGATAGGTGAGAGTGTATTTTTCGCCTGGCTATAAATTGATTCGACCTTTTCACTTAGACAGTAAGAACAACTTACGGGTGCAAGGGAAGCGTTGTGGACAGCGCAGTGGACAGCGCAGTGACATTCTAAAAATAGTAATAGTAACTTAGAACTGAACGGGAAAGCCACACGAAGGAAGGGAGATAAACGCCAAACACTGGAGAAGATAAGGAAGAGTTACTTATAATGGTGAAATGAACACAAAAACGAAAATGAGTTCAGCGCTGCGCGCTGAGAGCACGTGTTGAAATATCTCATCGATGATATTGTGTCCGGGGTGTAGCTGAATACGGTGTCCAAATTTGAAAAAGATCCACCGAGAACTTTGGCGTTGTGATGTGGTGTAGCGGCTATGGTGTGTCGGTATGGGGGCCCGGGTAGCTGAGGTGGAACCAAAATAGCTGAGGTGGAACCAAAATCGGTTCCGCGCTGCGCGCTGAGAGCACGTGTTGAAATATCGACCAGGTTGTGTCGTGTCCCGGGTCTACCTGAATATGCCCACCAAATTTGAAGCAGATCCATCGAGAACTTTGGCCGTGCATCGCGCACAGACAGACACACAGACACACAGACACACAGACACTAGTCGTATATATATATATATAGATGATATGTTTGGATTAAAAACACGCTCAGAAAGTTAAAACGAAGAGAGGTACAGAAAAGCGTGCTATCCTTCTTAGCGCAACGAATACCCCGCTCTTCTTGTCAATTCCACGTGCACTGCCTTTGCCACGGGCGGTGGAGTGACGATGCTACGAGTATACGGTCTTGCTGCGTTGCGTTGCGTTCAGTTTCATTCTGTGAGTTCGACAGCTACTTGACTAAATATTGTATTTTCGCCTTACGCGACTTGTTGTAACTTGTTGTTGTTGTTGTTGTTGTTGTTGATTTCTTTATTGTTGTTCTTTTTATATTCAGTCAAGTAATGACTGAAAGTTTTAACAATGGTGGAGAGAGAGGTTTGTCTCCCGGTGAGTGTGTGTGTGTGTGTGTGTGTGTGTGTGTGTGTGTGTGTGTGTGAATGTGTGTGTGTGTGTGTGTGTGTGTGTGTGTGTGTGTGTGTGTGTGTTTGTGGGTTCACAAGATGAAGGAGAAGCCAGCATGTGTCAGTGCATTTGCTTGACTGAATGGCTAATCATGCGTGCTTCAGCGTTCTTGTTTCATTTTCAATTTACATCATGGAACAACTTTTTGTTAACAATTATCTACTATGTTCTGGGCACATATTGTGTGAACCACCAACGAGACATAAGTCTGCATTTAGTCACTGTATTTTCACCGTCTTCATTGTTTAGTTATGTGAGTGGGACTAGAATTGAGTGGACAGTGCAGTACATCATCATGTCTTTTATTCCAGAGGGAGTTTCTCAACGCCTGGTTCCCTCGCCTTGAGAGCGAATCATACATCATCCCTCCGGCTCACATTGACACAGTGCACGAGAAATCGGTATATCTCCCAGAAGGTGAGAGAATCCAGGTACTGAAAATACAGCAACAGATAGACATAGATGAGAGTAAAGAGGTCAGGGACACTGTCCACATAGACAGAGTGCTGAAAAATGTCCACCACTGCATGAATCAGATAAAGGTGAACCCGGCGAGACAAAATGAAGCAATGGTTATTCTTACGCAAGCTAAGTGTGGTATGTTTGGCGCTCATTCCAAGAGCATCTACACGGGTGCAGCTGCCAGAAGCATGAACAGCGACGAGGTAGAGCAGTTGAACCTGAAGGAGGACTTTGTCGATCTGCTCGTCGTACATCGTCATCATGGTATAATGATGGCGGCAATCATACCTCAGACAGAAGACGACTCCCTTGCAGTTCAAGAAGAACTAAAGAAGGTCGCTGCGTACCTGAAGCAAGCCAGAGATGTTGTGAGGCGCTCTGTTCTGGGTGACTTGGCCACACAGCCTGCCATACGCCGGGCCATTGTCCTGCCCGACACAACGAGACCCTGTCTGGAGGAGGCACTCCGAAAAATGACCGATGTAAGTTGAATAACATCTGACCTACACTGGCTCACACCGTCACACAAACAGACACAAGCACGAGAGAGAGAGAGAGAGAGAGAGAGAGAGAGAGAGAGAGAGAGAGAGAGAGAGAGACAGAGAGAGAGAGAGAGAGAGAGAGAGAGACAGTACAGAGACAGAGAGAGAGAGAGAGAGAGAGAGAGAGAGAGAGAGAGAGAGACAGTACAGAGACAGAGAGAGACAGAGAGAGACAGAGAGAGAGAGAGAGAGAGAGAGAGAGAGAGAGAGAGAGAGACAGTACAGAGACAGAGAGAGAGAGAGAGAGAGAGAGAGAGAGAGGGAGATCGAGCGAGAGACAGAGACGGACAGACAGAGACAGACAGACAGAGACAGACAGACAGAGACAGACAGACAGAGACAGACAAAGACGGACAGACAGAGACAGACAAAGAGAGACAGACAGAGAAAGAGACAGACAGACAGAGAGAAAGACGGACAAGACAGACAGACAGACAGACAGACAGAGAGACAGACAGACAGAGAGAGACAGACAGACAGACAGACAGACTATTCCAAGATCACCTCCGCGAAGGATCTGACTAAATAATTATTGCCATCCGGCTTGACGGATGTTGGTCTCCGTCAAATGTTAAAGTTTCGATCACACCGTCCGACCGCGAAAGCACGAACGAACGCAGGGGCGGAGCAGTTCAGCCGGAAGGGGGGGGGGGGGGGGTATAGGGGAAGGGCCCCTAATATGGACCACTTTTTGTTTATTGCTGATAACTAGCTTGTTTTCTTACAAAAAAGTTTCATTTTGTGGTTGGTAGTCCTTCTCTCTTAGTTTAATCATTAGGCCGAATTAGAGTGAAATAGCTTTGATAGACAATCAGCAAAAATTAAATACAGAAAAAATCACAAAGGGTCCATATTAGGAGCCTGGGCGCCCAATATGGATCAGTGAAGCGGCCTTCACGAATCACTGTAAAAAGCCCCCTATACTTCAAAATAACATGATACAACTTAGTGTGCAAGTCAGACTAATTCAAATATGCTTTAGATTTAGCTGTTTCGGGTTGATGAGAGCATTATTTGAAGCACACCAGCAAACTGAAGAAGCGTATCAAAAACAGAGTGAAAATAAGTGAAATTATCAACTTCCACACAAAAAAGACTATTTGTTATATTTTTTTGAAATCTCGAGGGCTAGTTATAGGTTATTTTCAGCAAGCTTCTTAATGAATTTATTAAAAAGTGCCTTTAGCTTTTATTTTCTTCGATTTGTTGAAGGTGGTCCATATTAGGGGACTCACACATACTTTGAGGTTTTGCTATTATTTTTTGTTTGCAGTAGAAACTCGGGGTACACACTGCTCATATGAAACAAATACGGTCTTAGCTGTCATTTTTGTGTGATAAAAGCTTTGGCTGTGGACAGAAACGAGTCCGTTTTAGGCGGCAAATTTAGAGTGAACGCTGCCAAATGTGAAAAAAAGCGAAACAGCCTAACGGTTTTGAGGTTTGTGTTTCTGCAACTGTTTTGACATGTGCAACTTATCCAGAGAGGGTGAATAAAGCGAATGAAAATGTTTTGAGCGCTCTAGCGCCGTTAGCTTGTCAGAACAGGAGGTGGTCCATATTAGGAGCCGGTCCATATTAGGAGCCTTTCCCCTACAACCTGGGATCCAGGGGCAACGGGGAGCTGAAGAATGTTAACTATTTTATGAACAATTCGTGGCTTATCCTTGATTTTAAACATGATCAACTGGTGTCAGCAGCCACTCATTATTTCTTTTATATCACTGATATCTGCTCCCGACATTATAGTATGGTTTAAAAGAAGGAAGACACGTCGCATAGGATTGGCAGTTAAAACTGTACTACAAAAATGATACTGATTAAACAATTACCTATTCCCCCGGCTTTACAGCCAGAAACAAGAATACATTTCACAGACAGAATTTAAAAAAAATAAAAAATTTACAGCCGAGGGGAGAGAGAACCCCTGTAACCACCCTCCTAATCCACCCATGGAACGCACAGACAGACAAAGTGTATGAACGACACTAACATGAGCCCAAAAAACAGGGTATTATTGGGGGAGGATCGGATGGGGGCGTAAAAGAGGGTGTTGTGTAAGAAGGGAGGGACTGAGGGGTGGTGGTGGCAGGAGTCTTATATATGGGGGAAGGGGGGGGGGGGGAGGGTTACATTGTAATGGAATATAACGAAGGCGAGTCGTATAAGCATTTGCTTTTCATTTTTTACTGGAGCTCGAAGAACAGTGACCTTGGATAGTAGACGTCATTTTCCTTCACAACTAAAATGACGTCACTTGTACTTTACGTATACTATAGTGTGCGTCACCACAAACAGGCAACTCTTCCCAAAAGATGGTGTCTAGTTGTTGCTTTTGTCCCGAAAGTTTTCTTTTAGTTTTAGGCTGGTAAACAGGAATGACGAGATTTCCAACCCAGGTAATGTTACACTGTCTTAGTGTGCATCGTGTATTAAACCATCCCTTGTGCCATTTCCCGCATTGTTTACAGTCCGTGTTTGTTGACCTCAGTTACAGGAGTTGCAGGAAGGCCTCAGCGTCGAGCCAGGTCGGAATGTCAGCCAGGTATGTCTTTGTGAGGACGACATGGCTGACCAGACAAGGCTCGACGCGTGGTGGAGGGCAAGCTTGGAACGGAATGAGGGCGGGGACCCTGCCATGAATGCAGCTACATACACACAGTTGGTTGCCAGGTACTGTTGGATAGTAGTTGTATCATGTCGGTGAAGCGCACGCACGCCCGTTTATCGTGTGTGTGCATGTTTCTCGTTACGAATTCTCTGTTTCGATCTCTCCCTGTAAATCCCTGTTTTTTTGTTGTTGTTGTGTGTTCAGTCGTGGTCTTTCTGGTGATTGTTTGACTTATGCTTGCGAGTGTGTGTGTATGTGTGTGTGTGTGTTTGTGTGTGTGTGTGTGTGTGTGTGTTTGTGTGTGTACGCGCACCTCACAATAAATGTAAATGTGCATTATGACAGATTCTCCATACCACTGACAACGGTTCAGCTATTCTTCAGCCGAGAGCCCAGACTACAGCTGTGGACCCAGGGCCATCTTGTTCGCGCTGTTGGAATGGAGCATGGCCGACCCATGTCATGTATTGCCCTGTTCCCGCAGCAGTTTCAAGTCTTGGAGGGTCCGCCAGACGACGACGACGACGTGAGAATCCTCCACGGCCCGACAGGCACTTCAAAAAGCGTAGTTTTGATACTGAAGGGAATTTTTCTGCTGGGGAAGGGCTGCAGGACCGTCTTTGTTCTTCAGACGAGTGGAGATGGCGCTGCTGCGGCTTTTCTGGTGAGTCATCAGGTGAGAGAGACTGCCGGACAGGGAACCGGCAGTGTGCAGCTCGTCAACATGGCGGAGGTACGGGACGGGCGGGTTGACTGGAAAGAGGAAGGCAAGAAGAAAGTGCAGGCCGGGGTGGAGGAGCTGTGTCAACACGCACAGACACACGGACGCGTGCACATCCTGGCCGATGAGGCTAAGTGGTAAGAATGACGCTGTACACTGAATCTAACACTGCCTCCTGTCACTCTTGTGTTGGCCGGTGTAGTCGTGTTCGTTGGAACATTCACACCTGTTCTATAATCAGGTAATTCGTGTGCTTTTGGTCAAGACTGAATTATGAAGATTTATGTGAAAGTAATGGCTCTTTATTTTCAAGTTTGAATAGTAGACTATGGCATGTTAATTATATGTAGAATGTGCATTCAGCAACTGTCACTGCGGTGTGTACTGATCAGTGATAATATACATCTGTCTGATCAGGCTCCACGGTGTCTTACTCTGCCATGAAAAACTTGGCCAGGGTAAAGAAGAGTGGAGCGAAATGACGTAATTCTGTTTACGTCATTATTAATCATTACATTAATCCTTACGTCATTTCATTTCAGGTTCACTGTGATTCTTCTCCTGACTCTGTTTTCTTTGGCCTTTTTTTCTTTTTACCAGTTTCGTTATTTCAGGTGTAATCACGCACTGACACACCTGTCGGTTCTGTTGCTGTGACGTCATCACGGAGATCTGCACAACGGAGATTTGTGAGAACTATTACACACCTGTCTGCTTTGTTTCTACACACCTGTCTGCTTTGTTTCTATAAACACCGACACACCTGTCTATTCTGTTACAGTGACGTCATCGCCGAGATCTACCGGGCGTTAAAACAACGACACGTCAGGTTCACCTTGTGGGCAGCGGGTGTGAAGCTAGATGTACCTGCCGACATGAAGCGTTACGTCCGCTACCTGACACAGCCCCTGAGAAGCCCACCTGCTGTGGTGAGAGAGGTGGAGCAGGCTGACGATATGAAGAATAGAAGGGTCCCGGCCTACACCAGGCCGCCAGTGTCCGCACCGTGCGACGGCCCACCTGTCCTGACGGTTGGTCACTATGATGACTACAGTGACAGACAGGGACATGAGGGTGACTTGACATGGCAGTGTGCACGGTGCGCGGAGCTGGTGGCAGACATGCTGCGAGATCTTCGTGTCGGTCAGTACACCTCTGTCTGTCTGTCTGTCTGTCTGTCTGT
>NW_027129588.1:17500-40000 GCF_037325665.1 Littorina saxatilis | reverse complement strand
TGCACCACTAATGCAATGGTTATTCACCCTGTTAAGACGAAAAGTATGGTGATTACAACTAGACAAAAACACCAATTAAAACCCTTACAACTTCAACTGTCAATTGATTCAACTCAAGTGCAACAAGTTAAAGAGCATAAATTATTAGGGGTTACCGTTGATCAAGAATTGAAATGGCAAACTCACTTGAGTAAAATTTGCAAATTAGTATCTAAAAATTTGTACTTATTGTCTAAATTAAGACATTATGCCGATGTGGAAGCACTCAAGTTGTTTTATTACGCTCACATAATGCCCCATATCAACTTTGCTTCAACACTTTGGGATAACTGCAGTGATGTTCATCTCAAACGACTCAATTCTCTTCATCGCCGTGCTGCAAAACTAATTCTGCATGAGTCAAATAAGCCAACAGATGATAAATTAAAGCTCCTTAATTTCCTTCCCTTGAAAGATCAGTTGACGCTAAACAAGGCTGTCTTTATGTACAAAGTAATTAACAATAATGTTCCTGGATATTTAAAATCACATTTCAGACATGCCACAAAAAGATATGGGTCCCAGAACCTGATTCCCCCCATCCCTCGTCTAGACTTGTATAAGTCAAGTTTAGCCTTCTCAGGAGCATCTCTATGGAATTCCATACCCCTACCCCTCCGAAATGCCTCTTCTGTGAAAACGTTTAGGCGCCAGTTTCATTCCCGCTTAATGGGTAAATAGAACACTTTTCATGTCTGATTTTTTAGTGCTTTTTACATTTAGTCAAGTTATGTTTGTATTTTGATTTGTTCTTTATGTGTAAGTATTGATAATGATATACATGCGAATGATTGGGACAATTCCTCCCCACATTTGTTTTTTTCCTTTTGTTATTAGTTGTTTTGGATGTTTATATGCAATGCATTATTGCAACAATGCTGCAATTTCCACATTACATGTTTTTCCCATTTTTGAATGTGTATACAAAACCATAACCCTTTTCTTATTACTATTTACATTATATACGTCTGTAAGTAACAATAACCTTGTCAATTTTACTATCTATATTATGTGCGTCTGTATTAAGTGTTTGTATAAGGGACAGGTTGTAAGATTAGGCTTTGCCTAAAACCTCTATCCTTTGGTAATAAAGTTCAGTTTCAGTTTCAGTTTCAGTTTCAGTATCTATCTCTATCTCTCTCTCTCCCTCTATCTTTCTCTCTTTCGATCTCTTTCTCTCCTTCTTTCTCTTTATTTCTCACTCTCTCTCTTTCTCTCTCTCTCTTTCTCACTCTCTCTCTCTTACTCTCAAACTGTCTCTCTCTCTCCATCTCTCTCTTTCTCTATCTCTCTCTTTCTCTCAAATTGTCTCTCTCTCTCTCCATCTCCATCTCTCTCTCTCTCTCTCTCTCTCTCTCTCTCTCTCTCTCTCTCTCTCTCTCTCTCTCTCTCTATCGTTCCCTCTTTCTATCTCTTTCTCTCCCTTTCTCTCCCTCTCTCTTTCTCTCTCTCTCTTTCTACCAAACTGCCTCTCTCTCAATCTCTCTCTCTCTCCATCTCTCTCTTTCTCTCAAACTGTCTCTCTCTCTATCTATCTCTTTCTATTCCCCCCCCCCCCCCCCTCGCTGACTAACACCCCTTTTTTTCATTGCAAATGACGTCCCCCTCTCTCTTTGTGAACACCCATTCCGCATGATAGGACCCCCCTCCCCCCCCCCCCCTCGACAAACACAAAGATGGGAACCTACCTCTCCCAAACACAGCCTCCCCTCCACCCTCCCCTTCCCCGTAAGAAAAGCACGCGAGCACGTGCAACTCACAATGACTTGAGCCAGGGTCGGTGGTGACAGATTCCGGGGGGAACCACTTTGATGGAGGCCCGGTCCAGACGTATCTGGGTCAGGTTGAACGTGCCGTTTAGGTCCGGGAAGGAGAACATGTTGGTCACCTCGGACAGCACACTGTCAACACACAGTCAACACACAGTCAACACACTGTCAACACACTGTCAACACATCAAAAGAGTTGGAGGAACATAAGACGGCAACAATGTTGGTCGCTGTCAACAGGGTTGAAGAGAACATGTTGTACGCTGTCAAAAGCAAACACACTGTCATAGGGGAAGAGGGACAGGAAAGTAAATCCTGTTGGTCACATCAGAGAGCACACTGTCAACACACTGTCAACACACTGTCAGAAGGGGAAGAGGGACAGGAAAGTAAATCATGTTGGTCACATCAGAGAGCACACTGTCAACACACTGTCATAGGGGAAGAGGGACAGGGAAGTAAATCATGTTGGTTCAAGTTTCAAGTTTTATTTTATTCCAATAAAAACCCCGTGAGGGTACATGGAAAATTAAACAAGTCGCGTAAGGCGAAAATACAATATTTAGTCAAGTAGCTGTCGAACTCACAGAATGAAACTGAACGCAATGCAACGCAGCAAGACCGTATACTCGTGGTCCACCGCTCACGGCATAGGCAGTGAAATTGACAAGAAGAGCGGGGTAGTGGTTACGCTATGCTGCATAGCACGCTTTTCTGTACCTCTCTTCGTTTTAACTTTCTGAGCGTGTTTTTAATCCAAACATATCATATCTATATGTTTTTGGAATCAGGAACCGACAAGGAATAAGATGAAAGTGTTTTTAAAACGATTTCGAAAAAAAAATTTTGATAATAATTTTTATATATTTAATTTTCAGAGCTTGTTTTTAATCCGAATATAACATATTTATATGTTTTTGGAATCAGCAAATGATGGAGAATAAGATAAACGTAAATTTGGATCGTTTTATAAATTTTTATTTTTTTTTACAATTTTCAGATTTTTAATGACCAAAGTCATTAATTAATTTTTAAGCCACCAAGCTGAAATGCAATACCGAACCCCGGGCTTCGTCGAAGATTACTTGACCAAAATTTCAACCAATTTGGTTGAAAAATGAGGGCGTGACAGTGCCGCCTCAACTTTCACGAAAAGCCGGATATGACGTCATCAAAGACATTTATCAAAAAAATGAAAAAAACGTTCCGAGATTTCATACCCAGGAACTCTCATGTCAAATTTCATAAAGATCGGTCCAGTAGTTTAGTCTGAATCGCTCTACACACACACACACACACACAGACACACACACAGACACACACACACACGCACACACGCACATACACCACGACCCTCGTTTCGATTCCCCCTCGATGTTAAAATATTTAGTCAAAACTTGACTAAATATAAAAACACAATAAAAACACATTTCATTCAACACAAAATAAAAGGAACTAAAACAAAAAGAAATCAGACTATGTACAGAAAAGGGAGTTGAGGGGTGAGGGAGAGCAAAAACAATACAAGAAACAATACAAGAAACAATTCAACAATAATAATAATTAATAGTAATAATTAATAATAATAATAATAATGATAATAATAATAAAAAAAATAATAAAACATTACAAGTGCAAAGTGATTACATACATTTCTTTCTGTGTTGACAGTGTGCTCTCTGATGTGACCAACATGGTCACATCAGAGAGCACACTGTCAACACACAGTCAGAAGGGGAAGAGGGACAGGAAAGTAAATCCTGTTGGTCACATCAGAGAGCACACTGTCAACACACTGTCATAGGGGAAGAGGGACAGGAAAGTAAATCATGTTGGTCACATCAGAGAGCACACTGTCAACACACTGTCATAGGGGAAGAGGGACAGGGAAGTAAATCATGTTGGTCACATCAGAGAGCACACTGTCAACACACTGTCATAGGGGAAGAGGGACAGGGAAGTAAATCATGTTGGTCACATCAGAGAGCACACTGTCAACACACAGTCAGAAGGGGAAGAGGGACAGGGAAGTAAATCATGTTGGTCACATCAGAGAGCACACTGTCAACACACTGTCAGAAGGGGAAGAGGGACAGGGAAGTAAATCATGTTGGTCACATCAGAGAGCACACTGTCAACACACAGTCAGAAGGGGAAGAGGGACAGGAAAGTAAATCATGTTGGTCACATCAGAGAGCACACTGTCAACACACTGTCATAGGGGAAGAGGGACAGGGAAGTAAATCATGTTGGTCACATCAGAGAGCACACTGTCAACACACTGTCATAGGGGAAGAGGGACAGGAAAGTAAATCATGTTGGTCACATCAGAGAGCACACTGTCAACACACTGTCAACACACAGTCAGAAGGGGAAGAGGGACAGGAAAGTAAATCATGTTGGTCACATCAGAGAGCACACTGTCAACACACTGTCAACACACTGTCAGAAGGGGAAGAGGGACAGGAAAGTAAATCATGTTGGTCACATCAGAGAGCACACTGTCAACACACTGTCATAGGGGAAGAGGGACAGGGAAGTAAATCATGTTGGTCACATCAGAGAGCACACTGTCAACACACTGTCAACACACAGTCAGAAGGGGAAGAGGGACAGGAAAGTAAATCATGTTGGTCACATCAGAGAGCACACTGTCAACACACTGTCATAGGGGAAGAGGGACAGGGAAGTAAATCATGTTGGTCACATCAGAGAGCACACTGTCAACACACTGTCAGAAGGGGAAGAGGGACAGGAAAGTAAATCCTGTTGGTCACATCAGAGAGCACACTGTCAACACACTGTCAGAAGGGGAAGAGGGACAGTGAAGTAAATCATGTTGGTCACATCAGAGAGCACACTGTCAACACACTGTCAGAAGGGGAAGAGGGACAGGAAAGTAAATCATGTTGGTCACATCAGAGAGCACACTGTCAACACACTGTCAGAAGGGGAAGAGGGACAGGGAAGTAAATCATGTTGGTCACATCAGAGAGCACACTGTCAACACACTGTCAACACACAGTCAGAAGGGGAAGAGGGACAGGAAAGTAAATCATGTTGGTCACATCAGAGAGCACACTGTCAACACACTGTCAGAAGGGGAAGAGGGACAGGAAAGTAAATCATGTTGGTCACATCAGAGAGCACACTGTCAACACACTGTCAACACACTGTCAGAAGGGGAAGAGGGACAGGAAAGTAAATCCTGTTGGTCACATCAGAGAGCACACTGTCAACACACAGTCAGAAGGGGAAGAGGGACAGGAAAGTAAATCATGTTGGTCACATCAGAGAGCACACTGTCAACACACTGTCAACACACAGTCAGAAGGGGAAGAGGGACAGGAAAGTAAATCATGTTGGTCACATCAGAGAGCACACTGTCAACACACATCAAAAGGGTTGAGGGGAAATTAGAAACCAACATGTCAAAAGCCAACACAAACTCAAAAGGGTAAAATTATACAGCCGAAAGACCGCGGGACAAACCCTCAGACACATATAGACAGATGTCTAGATAGATAAATTGGAGAGAAGGAGTGAAAGAGGTCAGGAGAAATAGATAGAGAATAAGAGAGAGACAGAGACAGACAGAGACAGAGACAAAACGGTGTCATAGAAAGACTGACAGAGCCAGAGACAGAGACAGAGAATCAAATTACACAATACTAAACCAAACCAAATCAAACCAAACCAAACCAAACCAAACCAAACCAAACTAAACTAAACTAAACTAAACTCAACCAAACCAAACCAAACCAAAACTCAACTCAACTCAACTCAACAAATACTGACATTTTCTCCAGAGAAGGAAGATGCGAGAACGCTCTGGTACCGATGGAGCGGATTGGGTTCTTGTGTAACTGTATCAACGTCAACTTCCGGTTCCGACTGAAGCTGTTGTCGGGAAGAGTTTCTATGTCGTTCTCATCGAGGTCCCTGGCAACATATTGTTAATAGACCGATATTAGTGAGTAATAAATTTGCAAACGCTTGTGTAACTGTATCAACGTCAACTTCCGGTTCCGGCTGTAGCTGTTGTCGGGAAGAGTTATTATGTCGTTCTCATTAATTTCCTGGCAACAAGCTCTTATATAGAGGGAGAGAGAGAGAGAGAGGGAGAGAGAGAGAGAGAGAGAGAGAGAGAGAGAGAGAGAGAGAGAGAGAGAGAGAGAGAGAGAGAGAGAGAGAGAGACACACACACACAGAGACAGAGAGACAGAGAGAACTCAGAACTCAGAACTTTATTACATAAGGATAAAGGTTTTAGGCTTAGCCTAATTTTCCAACCTGTCCTTGGAACATATACAGAGAATAATTGTAAACAAAAGAGAGAGAGAGAGAGAGAGAACTCAGGAACTCAGGAAATTTAATGCGAGGCCACCGGCATATACGCATGGGGGTTTACAAAAGACACAGGAAAAAATAGGAATAACAATCCACAACAAAATGTCATGGTTGTACAGAAACAAGAGAAATATATATCGTGGCACGAAAATTTACAAATTTTGTCTCAAAGTATCAGTCATAGCAACAATTGCCTGTTTGAAATTTCTTCATCACGTGTTTTCATGGCATAATAACAATACATGGCTACAGCTCTATTAATGTATATACTCTCATTTTGTAGCAGAAAAATCAAGGGTGGTACATGTACATTGTCAGTGAAATATTTCAAAATATATTTTACACGTAGATCCTGGTATTTTGGGCAATGTAGCAGAAAATGTATTTCGTTTTCCACAGCAGGACAAAACAGCTGCTTTTAGAAATTCTGCTGGTATTTCATCAATACCAGAAGCTTTCCCTGCTTTTAATTTTCGAATGGCTTGTTTTACCTCAGCTAACGAAATTTGTTCATCCAATTCATAAATATGTACATCTTCCTCACTTTCTTCATTTATTACATTTTCGTTTTGTTCAGGCGTTGAAGCTGTGTGCTGTCCCAAAATGTTTTCAAAGTGATCTTTCCAGACATCGATATTTATAGTAGCACGGTTTCTCTCCCTTGGGCGAGACCGCTTTACCGTTGACCAGAACATGGAAGGATTTTTTCTGTTTTCTAGTAAAGAATCTTGTACTGATTTTCTATGTGCTTTCTTTTTCTCTTTTATCATATTTTGATATTCAGATCTTTTTTGCAAATACTGTAGTTTATCCTCAACCTTTCTAGTGCGAGAGTACCGACTAAGTAATCTATTAACTTCACGTTTTCCCTCCCTACACTCTGTGTCAAACCATCGGCTCGTACGACGCTGACGGCCTCCAAAAAACACTGTGCGTCGCATGCACCGACCCGCTTCTAAAAGCGTGTTTACAAACATTGTCAAGGCAGCGTCAGAGTTATCATCAATACATGCAGCAGCGTCATCGATGGCAGTTTGACCTTCACGTGAAGAAAGAAAATCTAAAAATACACCAGCTTTGGAGGAATCCCAAGTCAGTTTCTCTGAACTAGTCTTATTCTCACTGTCTACATCAGCGTCAATTTTTAGGGCAGCACACACATCTAGCCGAACAGGCATATGATGAGACTCAATGCGGTTGACAACAGAAAACATATTTACATATTCAACAAAATCAACTGAAGACAAAAAGTGATCAATAGTACTATTTCCTCTTTCAGACACAAAAGTGAATTTATCATCGAAACCTGGTTGTACTAATCCATGCAGAGGTACAAGGTGAAACATGCAGCAAAACTGAATCAGTATTTTACCAAAGTTATTTGTCAAAACATCTTGTGATTTTCTTTCAAAAACATTACCATCCTCATCATCATCTTCTTCATCAACACATTCAAGACACCAATCCCCTATTCGGGCGTTCAAATCACCTCCAAGTAAATAGTACACATCCCTGCCAGCTTCCATTAAAGACAAAATAAACTGTTCTAGCATTTCTAGAGTACAATCATAATCTTTTTTATCATAGTACACACTGCCCACTGGATGATTATACAGACCAATAAACATCATGTCTTTCTCACAACCAAACAATTCTTTTGAAAGTTTTACGCACAAAACATTTTCACTCTTGGTATCAATAGTCTCAACAAAATCCGACAGACATTTACGAATCAACATAACAGTTCCACCAGAAACATGGCCCATCTTGGTCAGTTTCACACCTGGTGAATGAAGAACAATGAAATCACTAAAATAGGTACTGAAGTCAAAGCTTGGCAAAGTAAAGGTTTCAGACAAAAAGCAAACATCAAAAGAAGTTATGTAATCAACAAAATCAGGGTCAGTTAGCTTGGCAATCAACCCATTTATATTCCAACAAAGAAATGAAAAAGAAGTATTCAATTTGTCCTTATTTGCTGTTGCAACATTATTTACATCAGGTGTGTTTTTGTCATGTGCTTGTGTGTCTTGTTTGTTTGCATTGTCATAGCCTTGGCCACGCCCCTATTCGCTGTTTCCTGCACGGGTGGGAGTTCCACGCACGTTGCGAATGTAGGCCGAGTACCCACCACCTCCACTATCGCCACCCAATGTCATGTCTTTGTGGCCCTGCCGATTGGCTGAGCGGGTCACACGCTTATCTCTGGCGTCACTCTGCCCGGAATTCCGACCGGAATTTTCTTCAGTGTCACGGCTGTGACCCTGAGTGTCACTGACGTCACGCTCTATTTCTACTTCGCTGATTGGTTGACGCTGCTCGTGATCAGGGGGCGTCTCCGAGTCGGTGTTTGTCAACAAACCGGGGCCACCCGGCCGGCGGTTGTCAGCACGGCGATCATCGTTGTTTCTGGGGTTGTCATGGAAGCGTAGCTTGCCGTTTGTGTAGTAGGCCGTCTTCCCCTCCTCCCTCAGCTGTTTCAGCTTCTGGGTCTGCCGTCTGGTGAGATCTTGGGCCGCTCTCAGGTTGTCGTGCTCCATGTCGCTTCGTGCCTCACGGTCTTTCATGAGACGCATCGCATCGCCCCAACGTTGGAACTTGGCAATGATAGGGCGGGGGTTGGGATTCTTGGGGTTGGGTTTGCCGAGGCGATGCGCTCGCTCGATGACGTCAGGCTCCCACTGCTTCTGAGGAATGTAGGTGTCAAGAACGTTTTTCACTGCAACAACACAGTCAGCATCGGTGTCGCCAACTTCTTCTGGTATTCCGAAAAACTTGACGTTGTTGCGACGGGAAAACCCCTCCAGCCTGTCAACCTCTGCCTCGAGGCTAGTCACCACACGATACAGATCGTCTTGTTGTGAGGAGAGGTTGGAGATCGACTGTTCGTTCTTCTTGAGGGACTTTTTCATTGTCTCTTGCTCATCCCCAAATTTCTTCATCAATGTCTCTTGTTTTCTAAGCATGTCTTCTTGTCGTTTGAGAAAGTCCGCCTGTGTTTGCATGGTTGCCAGAACGACATCCAGCTTCTGCTGCAACGACTGCTCTAAGTGTTTGATGCTATCTGCCACTGCAGTTGACTCCGCACCACCACCACTACTTTCGCTACTGCCACTGACAGTAGGCCCAGGGTTTTCCTCTACGTCATTGCTCAGTCTCAAGCGTCGTATCGCGAAGGCAATCACTGCCAGGCACAAAGATGGCGCGTGCTGCACGTGCGGAAAGGTCACCGCCATAGGTGACAGGTGTACAAGGTCATCACTTGGCACTGACAAATGGCCAGTCACTGTTGACGAATTATAAGTCACAGTTCCCAGGGGTGGGAATGGCGCACTAAAAGCACTTTCCGCAACATCTTTGAAGCAGCACACGATGTTCGCAAGAAAAACAAGGTATCCCCAAGTAATGCACACGTCGCTGACACTGATTTCAGAACTGTCACCATACACGGGCTGAGCACAAAGCCGGTTCAAGAAATGTTTTGCCACACAAGCCAGATGAAAACGACCAATACTGGCCCTCCAAAGTCCTACCTCGATCATTTTCAGTAGATTTCTGCACACAATCACTTTAGACTTTCACTTGTATAGTTCTGGAGACTCAAACTTTGATATAGCCACTTTGAACTTGAAAAATATCCATCTTGTCTGCACTGTGAAAATTTTTCCCTCCTGCGCCATTCGTGGTCGACCTTGACCCCCCGAGAGAGAGAGAGAGAGAGAGAGAGAGAGAGAGAGAGAGAGAGAGAGAGAGAGAGAGAGAGAGACAGAGACAGACAGACAGACAGACAGACAATGACAATGACAATTCTTTATTAAACGAGGGTAATAGAGTAAGCAGTGGTATGCTTTTTTACATCCAGCCCTCGCCCTAAAGAGGGACTAACTAAAAATGAAGCAAGTCGCGTAAGGCGAAAATACAACATTTAGTCAAGTAGCTGTCGAACTCACAGAATGAAACTGAACGCAATGCAACGCAGCAAGACCGTATACTCGTAGCATCGTCAGTCCACCGCTCATGGCAAAGGCAGTGAAATTGACAAGAAGAGCGGGGTAGTAGTTGCGCTGAGAAGGATAGCACGCTTTTCTGTACCTCTCTTCGTTTTAACTTTCTGAGCGTGTTTTCAATCCAAACATATCATATCTATATGTTTTTGGAATCAGGAACCGACAAGGAATAAGATGAAAGTGTTTTTAAATTGATTTCGAAAATTTAATTTTGATCATAATTTTTATATTTTTAATTTTCAGAGCCTGTTTTTAATCCAAATATAACATATTTATATGTTTTTGGAATCAGAAAATGATGGAGAATAAGATGAACGTAAATTTGGATCGTTTTATAAAAATGTTTTTTTTTACAATTTTCAGATTTTTAATGACCAAAGTCATTAATTAATGTTTAAGCCACCAAGCTGAAATGCAATACCAAAGTCCGGGCTTTGTCGGAGATTACTTGACCAAAATTTCAACCAATTTGGTTGAAAAATGAGAGCGTGACAGTGCCGCCTCAACTTTCACGAAAAGCCGGATATGACGTCATCAAAGACATTTATCCAAAAAATTAAAAAAACTGTCTGAGGATATCATACCCAGAAACTCTCATGTCAAATTTCATAAAGATCGGTCCAGTAGTTTAGTCTGAATCGCTCTACACACACACACAGACAGACAGACAGACAGACCGACACACATACACCACGACCCTCGTCTCGATTCCCCCCTCTATGTTAAAACATTTAGTCAAAACTTGACTAAATGTAATAAAAAAGAGAAAAATAAAAATTCTACATTTTAACAGATAACTAGAGTGAGAACACATTATACATTTGTACACAAAATGCATTGCATAGTTGCGAGGTAATTGGAGTGAATTTAGTGGTATAGAGCAGCTTGCACTGACTCAATACCATGCTCTAAGCCATACATTGCATTTTAAAGAAAAGCAATCAAACAAGCAAGACATTGCAAAGATCATCACACATCTAAATGGTTGTTGGTTTTAAGTCCCTTCATCTAAAAAGGGTCTGTGTACATTATATCAATAAAGAGGGGAGGGGCATGTTAAATAAAAACAAGTCGCGTAAGGCGAAATTACAACATTTAGTCAAGCTGTCGAACTAACAGAATGAAACTGAACTCACTGCATTTTTACAGCAAGAGCGTATACTCGTAGCATCGTCAGTCCACCGCTCGATGCACAGGCAGTGAAATTGACAAGAAGAGCGGGGTAGTAGTTGCGCTGAGAAGGATAGCACGCTTTTCTTTATCTCTATTCTTTTTAACTTTCTGAGCGTGTTTTTAATCCAAACATATCACATCTATATGTTTTTGGAATCAGGAACCCACAAGGAATAAGATGAAATTGTTTTTAAATCGATTTCGGATATTTTATTTTAATAATAATTTTTATATTTTTAATTTTCAGAGCTTGTTTTTAATCCAAATATAACATATTTATATGTTTTTGGAATCAGAAAATGATGACAAATAAGATAAACGTAAATTTGGATCGTTTTAAAAATATTTAGTTTTTTTTACAATTTTCAGATTTTTAATGACCAAAGTCATTGATTGATTTTTAAGCCACCAAGCTGAAATGCAATACCGAAGTCCGGCCTTCGTCGAAGATTGCTGGGCCAAAATTTCAATCAATTTGATTGAAAAATGAGGGTGTGACAGTGCCGCCTCAACTTTTACAAAAAGCCGGATATGACGTCATCAAAGGTATTTATCGAAAAAAAAGAAAAAAAATGTCCGGGGATATCATTCCCAGGAACTCTCATGTAAAATTTCATAAAGATCGGCCCAGTAGTTTAGTCTGAATCGCTCTACAGACAGACAGACAGACAGACAGACAGACAGACAGACAGACAGACAGACAGACACACACAGACACACACATACACCACAACCCTCGTCTCGATTCCCCCCTCTACGTTAAAACATTTAGTCAAAACTTGACTAAATGTAAAAATGAATACCATTTAAGACAAATATCATTTATTTTGACTTCATTGAATAAGACAAAATATCTGCTCTTAAAACTATCTGTGCTGGTAGTTTTCCCCAGAGAGACAGACAGAGAGACAGACAGACATACATACATACAGACAGACAGACAGACAGACAGACAGACAGACAGACACAGACTCAAACAGGCAGCGTAAGAATGACAAAGAGCGATAGAGACAGAGTGACAACTTACAATTCTACCAAGGATTCCAAATGCGACAAAGATGTTGGCATGTGCTTCAGTCTGTTCTTGTTCAGTTCGCTGCAAAATACGCACCATAACACAATGAAATAAGACAGGATAGAAATAGTGAGTGAGAGAGAGAGAGAGAGAGAGAGAGAGAGAGAGAGAGAGAGAGAGAGAGAGAGAGAGAGAGAGAGAGAGAGAGAGAGAGAGAGAGAGAGAGAGAGAGAGAGAGAGAGAGAGAGAGAGAGAGAGAGAGAGAGAGAATTGAATTGAATTGAATTGAATTGAATTGAACTTTATCTAACAAGGATTAAGATTTAAGGCTACGCCTTTTCTTACAATCTGTCCTTGGGACGCATAGACACACAATTATATAATTAAAAAATTAAAAATTGAAAAGTTAAAAAGTAAACCAACAAAAGGAGGTCGGAGGAGAGAGAGAGAGAGAGAGAGAGAGAGAGAGAGAGAGAGAGAGAGAGAGAGAGAGAGAGAGAGAGAGAGAGAGAGAGAGAGAGAGAGAGAGAGAGAGAGAGAGAGAGAGAGAGAGAGAGAGAGAGAGAGAGAGAGAGAGAGAGAGAGAGGATAAGAGAGGATTTAATCTCACTCTTTAATTGTAATACGAGAACATCTTTGAGAAAGCTAAACACTTTTTCTCCAATTACGTCAAAGCAAAATCATTGCACGATAAAAGCAGAACAATAGCGTATTACACTTTTTATCGGGTTTGTTCCAAAATGAGCTTTGAACACCAGCGAATATTTTTGTTTTACCGGGAAGGCTCATTATCTCACAGTTACAACATCTTTGTCAGTTGTTCCACTGAAGGAGTTCATTCTGCCATTCAAAGACATAGACAAAAAACAAAAAAAGGAACAGACTACAATACCGATGGAAGTGATCACGAACCGTACCGTTCACATGCTTGCATGCAAGAACACATGCACGCAACAAACGCACGCAAGCAAGCACGCACTCACGTACGCACTCAAGTAAGTACACACACACACACACACACACACACACACACACACACACACATACACACACGCAGGCACACACACACACACACACACACACACACACACACACACACACACACACACGCACACACACACCTACACACACACATATACCCACACACACCATCCCTTGCTCGCTCTCTCACTCTCTCTCATACACACACACACCACCCCTTTCTTTCTCTCTCTCTCTCTCTCCTCTCTCTCTAACTCTCTCTCTCTCTCTCTCGCTCTCTCACTCTCTCTCACTCTCTCTCTCTCTCACTCTCTCTCTCTCTCTCTCTCTCTCTCTCTCTCTCTCTCTCTCTCTCTCTCTCTCTCTCTCTCTCTCTCTCTCTCTCTCTCTCTCTCTCTCAATGGGGTATTGGACTCACAGAATACGAAGCGACTTCAACCCGAGGAAGGCATAGTCTCCAATGTCGCTAATCTTGTTGTCATGCAGAACTCTGTAGAGAAAAATACATGGCTCGAGGTGAACAAGAAATGGCATGTCATGTGAATTGAAAGCGAATATCGAATTACTCATAAATTATGAGGACAAAGGTAATTTTTCAATCGTTGTGTCGAAATACAATACGAGGAAACCTGAATTGATATGCATTGGCAACAATTTAATCAAAAATTGTGCACAGACACTCGCTCATATTTCAGCTGGTGTTTCATTAGAATCAAGAAGCACATACACTGAGCACCCGAGAGTAATTTAAACTTTTAGATTACAACTTGATCTATGTAATGCCTCCCACACTTTGGACGACAAAAAAGTTTGTGACATGATGGACCAGAGTTTGGAAAATGTAAGGTAATCGGAGACAACTCTATCGTTTCGGAAGTTCCGAGCCACGCAACAATTAAAAAAACACGCAAAACGAAAACATTTTAATATATATGGTTGATTGTTGAAAGGCCAGGTTTTTTTTCAGTCCGAGGGGAGCATATCGTCTTCTGTTTCATCTGTATCGATCGAGGCCGGAGGCTTAGCCTTTGATTATCCTAAGTGTATTTATTTTGTCATTCAAAATTGTAGGTTTGCTAATTGGTTATCTGTTTGTAATCTTCTTCAGGCACCCATGTAAACCGGCGATTAGTTACCTACCAACATTGGCCTTCGTTGACCAGCTCGTTATGAATGAAAAATCGTACACATGATGACATAGTTATTTGTTTGTTTGTCCACAAAAAAACAGCATTGGGTCTATGTACGTACTTGTAAGTGTCCTTTTTTGTCTAAAAATAAACGTTCGAATAACTCACCTTTTGTGTTCTTTGATTCAAAACGCAAACAAAGGCAAACATGGAATACCATTTCTAAATACACTAACATCACAAGGAGGGATAACAGTATAAGTTATTTCTCATATGCTGACTGTTAGTATGAGTTATTTCTAATATGCTGACTGTTTGTATGAGTTATTTCTAATATGCTGACTGTTAGTATGAGTTATTTCTAATATGCTGACTGTTAGTATGAGTTATTTCTCATATGCTGACTGTTAGTATGAGTTATTTCTCATATGCTGACTGTTAGTGTGAGTTATTTCTAATATGCTGACTGTTAGTATAAGTTATTTCTCATATGCTGACTGTTATAGTATGAGTTATTTCTAATATGCTGACTGTTAGCAAATGATAACAGACATGTCGAGAAAAAAGATATCAAGCATGTTATCATTTGCTAACAGTCAGCATATTAGAAATAACGGTTTTATTACCGTTTAATTCGACCAAAAGAAATTTCGAAGCGACCCCGCGAATTAGACAGAACAGCCGCAATTAGTACGGTTGCTAGAAGCGCTGACCAACAAGTGTTCAGATATTTTTCTAATTGTCGTTTCTAGATAGTAAAATATGTGCTGAAAACGGTCAGCTATCGCACCATCAAGAAATCGGTTCCCTAGTACCCCTTTAAGGCTCTGGAACCACCCCGGGTGGCAATATCGGGTCGCAACAGAGAGTGTTCCCCATAGCCGGAAAGAGCCTCAACCGTGAAAGATAGAAAGAAAGGTATTGAACAAAAAAGACGCACAACACCAATGTAAACCATTTGTGTTATCATACTTATATTAAAATATTGATGACCATGGAATAAATGGGTTATTTTTAGATTTCTGACAAAAATACGCGAAAAACATGACAAATTGTCTTTTTTATAGCCTAAACTATGAAAGATTTAAAGACAAGTATTGAACACAAAAGATAGCAATGGATAATGGCAACAACATTTGCTCTCATTGTTGTACAAAATTGTTGATTGTTTTTTAATACTTTTTCGTTTTTGTGGATTTCACAAAGCATACCACATTAAACGGCAGTCCAGGTAACTCGTCCGAATTTTTGCGGCTAAGAGCCTCAACATTTGAAGATAGAAAGACTATCATTGAACAAAAACTATGGTAAACACTAATGTTAATAACTTTTGATCTCACACTGATATTGAAATATTGATGACCATGCAATTAATGGGCTATTTTCAGATTTGTAGGTACAAAATCGCCCAAAACATGACAAATTGTCTTTTTTCTAGCCTAAACTATAAAAGATTTAAAGACAAGAATTGAATATAAAAGATTGCACGGGATAATAGCAACAACATTTGCACTCATTGTTGTACAAAATTGTTGATTGTTCTTGAATATTTTCTGTTTTTGTGGATTTCACAAAGCGTACCGATTAATCGGCAACCCGTGTCAATCATCCGAATTATTTCATGCTGCGCCAAAACGATTGAAAATGGATGGAATATTAGTGTTTGAAGACAAAAGGCGCACATTGTCATGTTAAGCATATCTTGTTACACCGTATAGTATACACATCAAAATCGTGATAGCTCTTGGTTTGAATGTTACAATGTTTGATTTTGTGCAAGTTACACACATTGATACTGACAAAATGTAATGATATTCCAGGACAATATATCCAGCGCGCTCTTTGGGTCCCCAAAACACTGTACATGGTGAGTCCCATTGTGGTGCCAAAGTAGAAAATAATTATATTCACTTTAGCGATAGTCCGCAGTAGACGACATCAAATGACACAGACTGTAATGATAACTCAAAACTCGTCATCGCTTTCAGCAAACGCGTCAAAGTCAACCTCCTCATATTCTTCCTCGTCATCCTCTTCTTCACAACCACCATCTGCCAGAAGATCGATCAGCGACACAGGTAGGATGGGCTTGAGGCACCACACGGGTTCCAGGACACCGTCTGCATTTTTCGTCCATCCCTGCCCCTGGTCGTAGGGTTTGGGCCTCTCCAGAATGCCTTCATGAGCACGCTTGTACAGGGCAACGCGGTGGTTTACTCGCTGAATGTGCGGCATCAGAGCAGATTGGCAGGGAGGCATGCGGGCTAGATCGACCTTACACTTGGACGTGAGTTTCTCGTTGTCTCCCACCATCTTGCGGAGTAGCTTTCCACGAACGACATCAACTGATTTCTCCCGACTGTAATTGTACATCAGGCACGTAAACTCTTCCAACTGCTTCACCACCCGAAGTTTGACATCCCAGTCTATGAAAAGACCTTGGAGATGGTGAACCTCCTCGACGATCCAGACTGTCCAAAGGTGGGGAGACATCGCGAACTGGAGAAGGCCGAAATCAAGAAAAGCGAGGAGGCTGTTCAGAGAGTCATCACTGCTGTCAAGAACTTCACGAACCCGTTTTCCATCTCAGACAAAGATAGGCTCTACTCCTTGGCGTCTGGTGCCCCTGTCCGCACGGACGTCGAACAGGACTTGCGTCAGGCGGAAGCTAAAGGCATGGTCGCCAAAACTGACTTCATCACCCGCCTTCAAAGTGGAGAGCCAGGAAGCTTCTTTGACACTATAAAGAGGCAGAAACTTAAGACAATGGAGGCTTGCAGCAAGAAGGTCACGCTCACATCCCCACAAGGAAAGGCCCTCCAGTACCAGGTGCAAAGCGACCTCGCGTTTCTACTTCTCGTCAAGTCACAGCAACTAGACGAACCATTGGACTTGGACAAAGTCATGATGGGTGGTGCTGTACCTCCATCATGCCGCAGCGCTGGGATACAAGAACGCTGTGGTCAGAACCCCGGACACGGACATCTTTGTCATTCTTCTCTACCACGCTGAAGCCATCAAGTTGACTGTATACCTGGATACGGGATCAGGAAAACATCGGCAACTGATCAACCTCTCTGAGCTTGCAGAGTCCCTGGGGCATGACTACTGTGCCACTCTTCTTGGGTTCTATGTGTACAGCGGAGAGGACTGCACCAGTGCATTCAAAGGAAAGGTGAAGGTGGGGCCCTTAAGAAACTGGAGAAAAATCCCAAGTTTCACACGGCATTCAGGCAGCTTGGTGACGACTGGGATGTCAAACTTCGGGTGGTGAAGCAGTTGGAAAAGTTTACGTGCCTGATGTACAATTACAGTCGGGAGAAATCAGTTGATGTCGTTCGTGGAAAGCTACTCCGCAAGATGGTGGGAGACTACGAGAAACTCACGTCCAAGTGTAAGGTCGATCTAGCCCGGATGCCTCCCTGCCAATCTGCTCTGATGCCGCACATTCAGCGAGTAAACCACCGCGTTGCCCTGTACAAGCGTGCTCATGAAGGCATTCTGGAGAGGCCCAAACCCTACGACCAGGGGCAGGGATGGACGAAAAATGCAGACGGTGTCCTGGAACCCGTGTGGTGCCTCAAGCCCATCCTACCTGTGTCGCTGATCGATCTTCTGGCAGATGGTGGTTGCGAAGAAGAGGATGACGAGGAAGAAGATGAGGAGGTTGACTTTGACGCGTTTGCTGAAAGCGATGACGAGTTTTGAGTTATCATTACAGTCTGTGTCATTTGATGTCGTCTACTGCGGACTATCGCTAAAGTGAATATAATTATTTTCTACTTTGGCACCACAATGGGACTCACCATGTACAGTGTTTTGGGGACCCAAAGAGCGCGCTGGATATATTGTCCTGGAATATCATTACATTTTGTCAGTATCAATGTGTGTAACTTGCACAAAATCAAACATTGTAACATTCAAACCAAGAGCTATCACGATTTTGATGTGTATACGGTGTAACAAGATATGCTTAACATGACAATGTGCGCCTTTTGTCTTCAAACACTAATATTCCATCCATTTTCAATCGTTTTGGCGCAGCATGAAATAATTCGGATGATTGACACGGGTTGCCGATTAATCGGTACGCTTTGTGAAATCCACAAAAACGGAAAATATTCAAGAACAATCAACAATTTTGTACAACAATGAGTGCACATGTTGTTCCTATTATCCCGTTCAATCTTTTATATTCAATACTTGTCTTTAAATCTTTCATAGTTTAGGCTAGAAAAAAGACAATTTGTCATGTTTTGGGCGATTTTGTACCTACAAATCTGAAAATAGTCCATTAATTGCATGGTCATCAATATTTCAATATCAGTGTGAGATCAAAAGTTATTACCATTAGTGTTTACCATAGTTTTTGTTCAATGATAGTCTTTCTATCTTCAAATGTTGAGGCTCTTAGCCGCAAAAATTCGGACGAGTTACCTGGACTGCCGTTTAATTGGTATGCTTTGTGAAATCCACAAAAACGGAAAAGTATTAAAAAACAATCAACAATTTTGTACAACAATGAGAGCAAATGTTGTTGCCATTATCCATTGCTATCTTTTGTGTTCAATACTTGTCTTTAAATCTTTCATAGTTTAGGCTATAAAAAAGACAATTTGTCATGTTTTTCGCGATTTTTTATCAGAAATCTAAAAATAACCCATTTATTCCATGGTCATCAATATTTTAATATAAGTATGATAACACAAATGGTTCACATTGGTGTTGTGCGTCTTTTTTGTTCAATACCTTTCTTTCTATCTTTCACGGTTGAGGCTCTTTCCGGCTATGGGGAACACTCTTTGTTGCGACCCGATATTGCCACCCGGGGTGGTTCCAGAGCCGTAAAGGGGTACTAGGGAACCGATTTCTTGATGGTGCGATAGCTGACCGTTTTCAGCACAAATTTTACAATCTAGCAACGACAATTAGAAAAATATCTGAACACTTGTTGGTCAGCGCTTCTAGCCACTAAACTAAATGGGAACTGGAGCGCTCCTACCTGATTATGCCTGTCAGTCAAAGAATTCTCGTGACCTGGGTCAGCCAATCAGAGTAACACACCTTACGTGATGAATATTCACAGGTCAAATGCGTTTGACACACAACAAACCATGTTGAACATGCGTTTCGGTTGCTTCGCTTTTTCTTGTTGAACAGAGAGCGACAGATTTAGAACCGACTCCAGACGGATGGGAAATGACGTAAAGATACATTTGACGTAGAGCGAGTGACCCAATTTCAATTGATTTTTCCGAACTTTGATAATTTAGATTTTAAGTGAGCGGGTCGGCATTGCACACTCAGAGGATGGGCGGTGCCTCGCTGTTCCGTAAAGCACCCACCGACAAAACTCGCTTTTCAGTATTTTTTTTTTTTTAGATAAAGAGAGTATTATCTGACAGCATTTGAAGTGTCATTCTTTGGAATAAATCACACTGATATTGCTGATTTAAATTTTTACTTTGTCTTGTTCATTTTTAGCTTGATAAACAAAAAGGGTCCCCGCCTGAACGTTATAACATTTAGAGGGTCACCTAGAATCCGTCCTGATTGGTCAAAAAGCCATATGGGGCACTGAATTGGTAATAACAAATGATAACAGACATGTCGAGAAAAAAAATATAAAGCATGAGCCGTCAGACGAATGCTGATATCGTCGGTGAGACATGTTTGTCATCATTTGCTAACAGTCAGCATATTAGAAAGAACGGTTTTATTACCGTTTATTTCGACCAAAAGAAAGTTCGAAGCGACCCCGCGAACTTGACGGAAAGCCGCAATGGGAACTGGATCGCTCTTATCTGATTATGCCTGTCAGTCAAAGCATTCTCGTGACCTGGGTCAGCCAATCAGAGACACTCACCTGACGTGATGAATATTCACAGGTCAAATGTGTTCATACAACAATCGCACAAGATAAACCATGTTAAACATGCGTTTTAGTTGCTTCGATATCTCGAGAGCGACAGATTTCGAAACGACGCCAGAGAGAAAGGAAATGACGTACATATATATTTGACGTAAAGTAAGAGACGCATTTTCACTTGAATCGTCAGAACTTCGATAATGACATTATGAAGTGAGTGGATCGGCATTCCAAACGCAGAGGGTGGGTGGTGCCTTGTCGTTCTGTAAAGCGCCCACCGACACAACTGGCGTTTCGGTATTATTTTGATAACGAGTGTATTATCTGACAACATTTGAAGTGCCATTCTTTAGAATAAGTCACGCTGATATTTTTAATTCAAATTTTAACTTTGTTTTGTTAATGTTTAGCGTGATAAAAAAAAGAGTCCCTGCCTGAACGTTATAACATTCAGAGGGTCACCTAGAATCAGTCCTGATTGGTCAAAAAGCCATATGGTGAACTGGAATGCATATGGTTAGATACTCACAAAACGACAAGGTTGCTGAGGTTTCTGAATGCAGAGTTGGGAATCGTTGTTATGTTGTTCAACGCCAGTGTCCTGTCGACAAAATGTGCAATCATTATTCGATTCAGTTGTAAGAAGTCAACAGTCACATTCACAGCTCTCCCTGCTCTCCCCTACCCTCCACCTCGGAAACAAGAAACATAAAGTATATCCAAGAGAAAGAGAACACTGACATAGGTCCAAGCCAGGGCTGTGAAGATTACGCTCCTTCATCAGATATTGAGGTCTTACCACAGCAGGTACTTTTCCGCACTCCCTCTCCCTCCCCCCATACACCCCACCACACACACGCACGCACACACTCACGAACACACATACAAATAGAGCGTGCGTGAAACACATCGAGAAAGAGAGAGGGGGGAGAGAAAGAGACAGAAAGAGAAAAGTGACGTAGGTCCAAGCCAGGGCAGTGAAGACCACGCGCCTGAAGGTACTTCTATCAGATGCTGAAGTCTAACCACAGCAGGTAACCCCCTTATTCCTACTTATCCGCACCTCACCCCTCTCACAACCCACCCCAAGCCTCAACCCCAAAACAAGCACAACTTTAAAACACAGAACACTCACAAGGCTCCCAGCTTGGGCAGAAAGGACAAGGCTCTCGTGGGGACCTTGGTCAGATTGTTGTAGTCCAGCCACAGCTGCTGAAGACTGACCAGGTTCTTGAAGCAGTTGGCTGGCACCTCACGGATCTGGTTGGCGTCCAGATGTCTGATGAAACGTACAGCATCATTGTTATTTTTGAGAATCAAACAAGTCGCGTAAGGCGAAATTACTACATTTAGTCAAGCTGTGGAACTCACAGAATGAAACTGAACGTAGTCCGCCGCTTGTGCAAAAGGCAGTGAAAACTTGACTAAATGTAAAAACAAGAAAGGTAAGCGCATAGTGCTTTTAGTTATGCGCTATAGAAATCTCCTTAATAAATAAATAAATAAAGTTGTTGGAACGTTTGTTATTGACAAAACTATACGTTACAATCACAAATATATCGACCCAACGTCCTTTTAAGTGCACAGACAAATAATTAAATACCAGAACTGAGATCTTATGAACATATCTTTTCTTATGAATGTTTTTGTTTCCTTGGTGTGGTTAAATAGTTGACTGTTTAAATTCTGAACACTTGTATAATATTATCATTTGTCTTTTTGAGACCTTGAGATGTTTATCAAGATCTAACATTTTTGATAAGATCTAAGTTCTTGTTACTAATTGTTTGTCTGTGCACTTAAAAGACCGTTGGGTCCATATATTTTAAGTTATTGAGACATCCCAGTGCACTAAGGGATTTATAGAGCAAATCGAGAAAATTCATTATTGAACGAAGCGCATAGCGCTGAGTTCAATAATTATTTTCGAGATTTGCTCTATAAATCCCTTAGTGCACGGGGATTGTTTCAATAACGATATTGTCAGTACCGCCAGAGAAAAAAGAAGATTCAAAACGCACATTTTGCAACGCGCATTTGGATAGGCGTAACTGTGTGGTCAGGTTTGTGTCAGATCTACTTTTGTGTGGGCTGTCTCAAGTGCGTCGTGCTTTCGTCACACGCAACCTCTTGTTTTAATTTCTGTTGGTAAATTCCAGTGTAGCGT
>NW_027129588.1:0-12500 GCF_037325665.1 Littorina saxatilis | reverse complement strand
TGTCTAAGGGGGGACCATTATAGAGCAGTTTTTGCCACGAATTGGTCCCCCGGGGGACTACTTCAGAGGGGGGACCGGACCGGATCCTACACCGGGTGAGAACACACCGCGGGATCAGATTCGTTAAAATCAAAACAAATCTCAATTTCAACAACGCCGCTGGATCCCACCTGGTTGGTAAATTGTTCATGCACCTTGGACCAGAGGTGTAGAACGATCCTACTTTACTCACAGATCCTGAAGAGACGTCAGATGAAAAAAGGCGTTCTCTGGCAGAGTGCTGATGTTGTTCATGCTCAGGTCCCTGCAACACACAAAATGATTCACCTGTCAAAAATATGCTCTGAGAATAACCATAATGTAATCGATATTTGAATTGCACATGCATCTACCACTGTTTATTGTTAGAAGTCGCAGAGATTAATAGGGGGAGGGGGAGAGAGAGAGAGAGAGAGAGAGAGAGAGAGAGAGAGAGAGAGAGAGAGAGAGAGAGAGAGAGAGAGAGAGAGAGAGAGAGAGAGAGAGAGAGAGAGAGAGAGAGAGAGAGAGAGAGAGAGAGAGAGAGAGAGAGAGAGAGAGAGAGAGAGAGAGAGAGAGAGAGAGAGAGAGAGAGAGAGAGAGAGAGAGAGAGAGAGAGAGAGAGAGAGAGAGTGAGAGAAAGAGAGAGAGAGAGAGAAAGAGAGAGAGAGATAGAACGAGAGAGGGAGATATATATATATAGAGAGAGAGACAGAGACAGAGACAGAGACAGAGAGAGTAAGACAGACAGACAGAGAGAGTGAAATTAATCTGTCGGTTATCTGTGTAAAGACACGCTTGAGAAAGCTGAAGCAATTTTTACAGAGAAAGTATGGCTGAATGCTTGTGGGAAAAAAATATATGGAGAGAGATAGAGAGAGATATAGACAAAGAGAGACAGAGTTTGAGACAGAGAGAGACAGGGACGGAGAAACAGAGACAGAGACAGTCAGAGACAAAGATACAGACAAACAAAGAGATAAAGAGAGAGCGGAGAGGGAGAGACAGAGTAAGTCAGACAGGCAGAAAGGCAGACAGACAGACAAACAGACCGACACAGAAACAGAAGCACGGACGGATAGACAGACAGACAGACAGGTGGACGGCAGCAGCAAAGACAGACAGACAGACAGAGAGACAGAGATCACAGAGAAGTTTTGTGGCACACACTCAAACTTTTCGTCGATATTTGAAACCCGTTTTAAAAACTTTGAGCTGCGTGTGACGGCGAACATTACAAGTTGACGGAGAACATTAAAAGTCCGCTGGAACTGACAAGTCACGCCTAGACTGAATTTTCTAAATGTAATTTTTTTTAGCACGAATGACTTGCACCTCCTAAAATGTTGCTGGTTTGAATTTTTTCCCCCATCTCAGTTCCCTCCTTGATTAAGAAGAATACGTATAGTGCTGCAGAGTCAACACACATACAAAGATCTATAGAACTTCGGACAGAAAGAAAGTGTGTATGTGATCGTGTGTGTGTGTTTGTGTGTGTGTGTGTGTGTGTGAGTGTGTGTGTGTGTGTGTGTGTGTGTGTGTGTGTGTGTGTGTGTGTGTGTTTGTGTGTTGATGAGTGTGCGTGTAAGCATTCATATCGTCATTCTTCTGTCGAATTAGTGAGATGTCAATCTCAATAAAGCTTGAACGTCCTTTCCTTCTTTGAGTTTTAATCTGATTTATGTTTACGCATACAGAAAATGGTATAATAAAACATGGTAGAGTACCGAGGCAATTTTCCTAAAATATCACAGTTTCAGCACAACCTTAACGACGGAAATAGGCTGGAAAATGTTCAAATAACAATAAGAAAATATAAATCATAGCATTGAAGTAATTACTGTGAATGGGATCAAATGATCTGAATTCACGTAAAGCTGTCACAACAATCATGGACAAACTAACTTTTCTGGATTTGTTTTTCCTTTGTAATGTGATACTCGCTCTCTCTGATTTATTAATGTAACCGAGTGCCGAAACACTACGATCACCTCGGGAAGCGAAGTGCAATCAAACAGGTTTGAAAATATTAGGGCTAATTTCTTAGCCCTATAAAAACTGTTATGCAAACCCGAACATACAGACAATCGGAAACTACCAGACCCCATCACAAACAGATTTCCACAAACCACGGGTGTTGACTTAAAGGCCAACAACTCGGGTGCAGAGTCTGCTGTGAAAGGAGCGGTAGCCTCCCCTGTCACATTAATAACAAGTCTCTCTGCTTGTATTGATAAACAGGTCTCCCAGACGTAGCACTTTTGAATTCGAAGCGTCTTTTAGTTGTGATTTGAACTCTCTGAAGGTATTGCATTTCCACAATTAACACAATGTGAAATGGGATTCTTTTCGTTTACGCCTTGTTCTGTGCACTTAAACAGGAAGAATCATTTTTGAATATAATGTGTATTTGGGCTCTGATTAAGATGAAGGCTGTTTGCGATTTCATCACCCACAAAATTGAAATTTTAACAAAAAGGAAATGTGAGTTTCATTTTCATATCGTCAAATGTCAAGTCCTATTCTTGAGAATGTCATTGACAAAAAAATGTATAGCAGGGTAAAACAAATAAAAAGGGAGAGTTCACCTTTGTTTGGCAACCAGGTCACGGTGACCTTACTCTTCGAATGGTGTGTGTGTGTGTGTGTGTGTGTGTGTGTGTGTTTTTTGTTTTATTATTAGGCCAAAAAAAAAAAATTGTCTGTTTAGGGTAACATGACCAAAAAAAGTAGGGTCGGTAGGTAGGTAGGGTTTTTTTTTTTTTTTTTTTTTTTTTTTTTTTTTAGTGTGTAAATGCTATGTTGGCTGAACATTCACTTCTTATATTTGATGAATACATGTTTCAAAACTAATGTATAAATAAAACAGAGAGAAAGGGAGAGAAAGAAACGCCAAATGTCTCTTTTTAGCATTTTTACCTTTTTTTTTTGTTTTTTTTTTTGAAATCAAAAAAAAGTTTTTGGGTCGGCGCCAAATCGATAGGGTCGGTCGGGTTACCCTAAACAGACAATTTTTTTTTTGGCCTTATAAACTGAATAAAAAAAGTTAAAGATTTTGTTTCAGAGGTATAGCACAAATCGTAAAAAGCAGTGTTTGAATGAGAAACATATGTGTATTTGAAGAGCTGGCTTTCTTTTCTTCAAATATGGGTTCATTGGATTTGATCAATATTTGGGTATGACGTCACGGGCCCTTGACCCCACCTACCCTCAAAAATTGCTTTTTGATGGCATGTTTTACTTAAGACCGTTGCAACGGTGACTAATACTGAAGGATATTTCATTTCTTTTTTCTTTTACATCAGACATAATTTTTTTAAGCGTCTTATACCTTACTTGGCAAAGCCTTTGTGTTTAGATCTGCCGCGTAGTCAGGCTGATCTAGCGTGTGAAAGGGAGCGACTGCAAGTTTGAAAAACGGCAAGAAATCCTAGTTGTTGATGATGTTTTAGCTGGGTAGATGCAGTTGATATACAATACATATACAAGTGAAAGGTGCAGCCCCAAATTCCCAACTTTCATTTTGATCCTCAAAACGGCTTTTGCGAAATCTTAACATACTTAACCTGTATTGCAGAAGTTATTGTCTTGTCGCGATTTTCTTTATTCTGACAACGTCCTTTACCAAGTCATAAAAGACTGAAAGTACAGAGGATATCACCGTTTCTAAATTATTATTTTGGTCCTCACAATGACGGAATTTAAGCTAAGTCTGAATATGTTAGGCAATAGGTTTGAACAAACTCAGAACATAAAATCGAACATCTGCCCTCTCCCTCATCCACACCCACATCCTTGTTTACCCTCCTTCCCTCCCCCTGCCCCCTGCCCCTTGTCTCTCCCCCCCCCCCCCCCCCCCCCGTCTCATGCGTCCCTTTCCTTTCAAAAATCGATACGATTGACGCGTGGGTCAAACAGGGGAATTGGAATTGGGACAAAAACGAAAGAAAAGCCATTGCTTTCCTTACAAGAAACGGACAGCGCAAGGACTTTCGCTAAAGGAGAGAAATATGACACGCTTGACGCGGGAAATGACAAGATTCCCCGATAGGCCAGCAATGCTGTCTTTACTATTCGGCAAGGAGAATAAGACGGTATTGAGAAAGAAATAACCACCCCGGTTTACACAGCCAACAGATGTATCGGCCGTTTTGGTTGTAAACGAAAGGCTTTACTGCTATTCCCAAAGAGGGAAGAGGCGGGGGGGGGGGGGGGGGGGGGGGGCATTGTTACAATTGTTCTGGCATCAATGAATAAAGATGACTTGAATAAAACACCGCTTTTCTAGTGTCGCGAGTAAGAATACGAAATACGAACGTCTGCCCTCTTCGAAGCTCGAAATTGCAAGTTTGTGTCATGTTTTTACATTTAGTCAAGTTTTTGTTTTTTATAACTTCCTCCTTCCGTCAAATAACAAAGGTGACTAGGTTTGTAGGGTAGGGTGGTACGAGAAGTAATTACTCTTTTTGTTGACGTACAGACTCGGGGTATTGTAATATTAGACCTACATCGTATTGCTGGCCTATCCTTGTTTTGCTTGAGGTTTGTAAGTAGTGTAACACGAGGCAAGCATAATATTTATTTCCTACCAATAGACGAATTCCGAAAATAGGTTGGAATTTCCTGTAGAAGGTGGCTGTCATGTTTTGATAGGTTGTGGAAGAGGTATAAGATTTTGTTTTGTTTGTTTGTTCGTTCATGGGCTGAAACTCCCACGGCTTTTAAGTGTATGACCGTTTTTACCCCGCCATTTAGGCAGCCATACGCCGCTTTCGGAGGAAGCATGCTGGGTATTTTCGTGTTTCTATAACCCATCGACCTCTGACATGGATTACAGGATCTTTTTCGTGCGCACTTGGTCTTGTGCTGGCGTGTACACACGGGGTTGTTCGGACACCGAGGAGAGTCTGCACACAAAGTTGACTCTGAGAAATAAATCTCTCGCCGAACGTGGGGACGAACTCACGCTGACAGCGGCCAACTGGATACGAATCCAGCGCGCTACCGACTGAGCTACATCCCCGCCCGGTATAAGATAATACGAACAAGATGTCCACGGACAATGACGACTCAAATAGATGGAGGTCGTATAATGGTGGTCTTGTGCCGCGGTAGTCTCATGACACGGTACACAAAGTCATTAAACTACCGTGCCAAAAGACCATCGTATCGATAAACTACTTTGTCAGAAGACCATCTAATCAATAAACTACCGTGCCAAAAGACCATCGTATCGAGAAACTACCGTGTCAAAAGACCATCTAATCGATAAACTACCGTGTCAGAAGACCATCGTATCGACAAACTACCGTGCCAAAAGACCATCTAATCGATAAACTACTGTGTCAGAAGACCATCTAATCAATAAACTACCGTGCCAAAAGACCATCGTATCAATAAACTACCGTGCCAAAAGACCATCGTATCGATAAACTACCGTGCCAAAAGACCATCTAATCGAGAAACTACCGTGTCAAAAGACCATCTAATCGATAAACTACCGTGTCAGAAGACCATCGTATCGACAAACTACCGTGCCAAAAGACCATCTAATCGATAAACTACTGTGTCAGAAGACCATCTTATTGATAAACTACCGTGTCAGAAGACCATCTAATCAATAAACTACTGTGTCAAAAGACCATCGTATTGATAAACTACCGTTTCAGAAGACCATCTTATTGATAAACTACCGTGTCAGAAGACCATCTAATCGATAAACTACCGTGTCAGAAGACCATCTAATCGATAAACTACTGTGCCAAAAGACCATCTAATCGAGTCCGTTGACAAGTTCCACATGTGTGTTTTTTTATATATTTTTTTTTATAAGGCTTTGGCCCCTAGGGGTCTGAAATAACAAATAAACGAATTTAAACAAATATTCTACATGAATGCATACATATACATTAGCTGTTATTACAATTACATAGTTGAATAGAGAATCTCCCAGTGCTAAATGGCAAGTAAGAATTACTCCTTTTTATGACTTCGCTGATGTGAATCTTGATCTCTCTTGATAATAGGGGGGATCCCAGTGTACATCTTTGTGGGTCTAAATCAAACCGCCTTCACTGCCCCCAATCCTGTTATTTACTCGGTGACCCAATTCTAGTTTGTTTGTTTGTTTGTTTGTTTGCTTAACGCCCAGCCGACCACGAAGGGCCATATCAGGGCGGTGCTGCTTTGACATATAACGTGCGCCACACACAAGACAGAAGTCGCAGCACAGGCTTCATGTCTCACCCAGTCACATTATTCTGACACCGGACCAACCAGTCCTAGCACTAACCCCATAATGCCAGACGCCAGGCGGAGCAGCCACTAGATTGCCAATTTTAAAGTCTTAGGTATGACCCGGCCGGGGTTCGAACCCACGACCTCCCGATCACGGGGCGGACGCCTTACCACTAGGCCAACCGTGCCGGTCTACCTAATTCTAGGCAGACGCAGTAATTCGTTTTAGCCTGGCTAGTATAACGACGCCGTAGAACCACCCCCCCCCCCCCTCATTCCCACCACAACACATATTTAGAAGATAAAATCAGTAGTGTAAGAAAACAAAAGAGAAAAAAGAAAGCAAAAACGTAAGAAAGAAAGAAAGAAAGAAAAAAAGATAGAAGGAAAGACGGACAGAAAGGAAGCTATATAAAAAAAATATATATAAAAAAAGAAAGAAAGAAAGGGACAAAGAAAACAGAAGAAAAAAACCCAGAGATGAAAGAATGTGTCGGCCGCATGTCTACGCGAATTGACACCGTCGTCACTTTTCTTTTGTCTGGACCTAAAGGGCTGATGCCGGCAATTCTACAGGCTGCTGTTAACACTGCGGGGACATGCTGTTTCTGTCTGGTCTGCTTGCGGGTAGACACAAAAGGAATCATGATTTACAGGCTCGAAGGTGGGACCTATTTGCGAAATATGGTACGGGATATTAGGCCAAAAAAAAAAAGGTCTGTTTACGGTAACATAGGCCAAAAAAATAGGGTCCGTAGGTCGGGATTTTTTTTATTTTTTTTAAATTTTTTTTCCAAAAAACCATATTTTTACGTTATTTTGCCAAAAAAACAAGATTTTTTTTTTTCCCAAATGCCAAAAAAAAGGCTAGGGTCGCGCGAAAAAACTAGGGTCGGTCGGGTTACCGTAAACAGACCTATTTTTTTTGGCCTTAGCAGCTCCTGTTCAGTGCAAGTCCTCACACGTCCAGCCCTGAACAAAGAGAAGTTTGTGCTATGGAGACAACAACTGTAGGCGGGAGGTATATGTATACATCACCAGACTTTGATACATGAGAGAATTAGAGCTCAAGGTCTAGCCTGGTATAGTTCAGTTTCGATTATTCAAGAATGATTTTTTTAGAAAATAGCCGAAGGCTTACGTGCAACCTTGTCATGCTAGAACATAATTTATTGAATTACATTCTGGTAGTGTGTTTGTGTCGTGCAACCTTGTCATGCTAGAACATGTTGAATTACATTCTGGTAGTGTGTTTGTGTCGTGCAACCTTGTCATGCTAGAACATGTTGAATTACATTCTGGTAGTGTGTTTGTGTCGTGCAACCTTGTCATGCTAGAACATGTTGAATTACATTCTGGTAGTGTGTTTGTGTCGTGCAACCTTGTCATGCTAGAACATGTTGAATTACATTCTGGTAGTGTGTTTGTGTCGTGCAACCTTGTCATGCTAGAACATATTGAATTACATTCTGGTAGTGTGTTTGTGTCGTGCAACCTTGTCATGCTAGAACATGTTGAATTACATTCTGGTAGTGTGTTTGTGTCGTGCAACCTTGTCATGCTAGAACATGTTGAATTACATTCTGGTAGTGTGTTTGTGTCGTGCAACCTTGTCATGCTAGAACATGTTGAATTACATTCTGGTAGTGTGTTTGTGTCGTGCAACCTTGTCATGCTAGAACATGTTGAATTACATTCTGGTAGTGTGTTTGTGTCGTGCAACCTTGTCATGCTAGAACATATTGAATTACATTCTGGTAGTGTGTTTGTGTCGTGCAACCTTGTCATGCTAGAACATGTTGAATTACATTCTGGTAGTGTGTTTGTGTCGTGCAACCTTGTCATGCTAGAACATGTTGAATTACATTCTGGTAGTGTGTTTGTGTCGTGCAACCTTGTCATGCTAGAACATGTTGAATTACATTCTGGTAGTGTGTTTGTGTCGTGCAACCTTGTCATGCTAGAACATGTTGAATTACATTCTGGTGGTGTGTTTGTGTCGTGCAACCTTGTCATGCTAGAACATGTTGAATTACATTCTGGTAGTGTGTTTGTGTCGTGCAACCTTGTCATGCTAGAACATGTTGAATTACCTTCTGGTAGTGTGTTTGTGTCGTGATCTGCAAAAACCACGTTGCGAACTTTTAGGGGAAGCGGGACCTATTTTCTAGGCTTCTTATGAAGCAAGAACTGTGCTCTAAAGAAGAAGCATTGGAACGAACAAACATTGCTTGTGCTCAAAAAGGAGGATATCGGAAGCTCAAATGTGTCCCACTCTCCAAGGCACTCTAACTGACACACGTGTTTACGTACACAGACAAACTAAAGAACCAACTTTCAAGACCTGACCGGACATGTTGTGTCACTTTCAGAGAATTTTATTTATTTATTTTATTTATTTACGAGGATTTATATCGCGCACGTATCTCACCACACAAGGCGACTCAAGGCGCATGTTACCTATTAATACCTATCACTTGCATCTTGGAAAATTGACTCTAGTTCAGTGCTGGTTACGCTGTACGCGTCCCCTTGGTAACAAGGGAGACCACTCTAAAAAAGACAGTGATCAATCCCATAAGGCCAGACTATTGCTAGTCTGACTTCTGTATGCGTGCGCATACGTCTCTGTTTCACTTCTTTCTTGTCTTCTTTTCTTTCTAAAACAAGAATATCCTTCGAGGTAGGAAAAACACCCCCGTTGGTCAAAGGGAAATAACCATTCTCACTGCACCCATTCTCACTGCCACCAACTGAGAAGGTTATTTCCCTTTGACCATGAATATGTTTCTCTATAAGTCCTTGTAGAATCTTAATCCACCAATAACTCCCTAACCGTGTGTTTGACTGGTCCCAATTTTTGCAAGGACCGTCTCAGGAATGTATAGAACCTGTTCACCAAGTTTGGTGACGATCGGTCCGTTCATTCTTGAGATCTATATGCGAACACAAACACAAACCCAAACAAACAAACACATCGAGTGAATCCTATACACACACCTATACCGGGGGTGTAAAAACCCACACACCCCAAAAACAAAAAAATCGACAACAGAAAACCGTCAAGCGTGCCTGCTATTGGACAGCGTTTCCTGCACTTTTCTCTCAGATTGATTTTATATATTTTTTTCCATAATGGTCGGCCAAGTAGGTAACTATTATTACGAAATCTCTATATATAGATTTACCATCCAAAGACTGACCTAGAACAGACAGGAGAAGAGGTCCTTCGTTGCTGCCCTACTACGGGCAGTAAGTAAATAAGTAAGTAAGTTAGTTTATGCACATTTGTACAAAAACAAAGCGAAACAATAAAAACAATGTGAGGTTAGGGGTAGGGTTAGGGTTAGGGTTATCAAATTTGGTCCTATCAAATTAATCTATTCATCCATGTTTCTTTTTGTCAGAAGAACCCCGTCAACGTTTTCCTACGATGAAGGAACTATATGCGTATTGTTTTAAAAACAGAAAAAACAACACTAGTTCTTACATTATTTAATTGTATGGACAACTACCTTATGTCTTATGTCTTACGATGATTCATACCTCTATTTCTGAGATTGTCGTTTCACTAGCTTACCTTATTTAGTTTAACTCGCAGTTTGAACATACTTTCCCTCCCGTTCAATGGCACATTCCTTACCTTGAAGTTCGGTTCACCATCCCAGATCTTGCAGTTTTTGTTTTTACATGGGATAAGACCATCCCTCCACTTGGTATCATACCAAAAATCAACTGGCTAACTGTGCACAGTAAAATACATTTCATGAGTTAATTTCGTAGGAGCCACTAGAAGCTTTTTAAGAAATTAATTCATTTAAAAATTCCAATAAACCACAGCAAGCAGTAAGGGTGTTGATGTTTATTGTGGGGTCATTCAAAATGAATAAATCGAACATCCTGTTTGAAGAGAGGAAGGGCCATGCCCGTGGTGTTTTTTATGTGTCAAAAAAGAAGGTTCTCTCATCCTACGTGAAACACACACACACAAACACATACACACACCGACACACATACACACACAGACACACACACAGTCACACACAGACACACACACACACACAGACACACACACAAACAAACACACAGACACACGCACACACACACAGATACACACACAGACACACACACACACACACACACACACAACTGGTCGGATCTATGATGATTTACAAAAAAAAGAGTGCACGGAGATGTAGACATCTTAAATGTTTACTATGTTTGCTAACTTAATCAAATAAGTATAACAGTCAACAAATAAACCAATGCTACAACGGTCAATTAACTCAGACATGAAGATGAAGCATAAATCGAAATCGTAGTTTGTTCTCCGCAGATAACGAGACTTTTCTTTGCTTTCACTTTGCATTCGACGCACAACGAGTGCAATCAGACAAAAAATCTGAGGGAAATAAAGCCATTAATCAGCTTTCACGTCCACACAGCCCGCTAGGACATTTTTAACCTGTTTCTCTCTCTCTCTCTCTTTCTCTCTCTATCTCTCTCTCTCTCCCCCCCCTCTCTCTCTCCCTCTCTCTCCCTCCCTCTCTCTCCCTCTCTATCTCTCTCCCTCTCTCTCTCCCTCTCTCTCCCTCCCTCTCTCTCCCTCTCTATCTCTCCGACCTCTAGTTTTCCGACCTCCTTTTGTTGGTTAACTTTTTAACTTTTTAATTTTTAATTTTTTAATTATATAATTGTGTGTCTATGCGTCCCAAGGACAGATTGTAAGAAAAGGCGTAGCCTTTGAATACAATACAATACAATACAATACAATACAATACAATACAATACAATAACTTTATTAATCTCTAAAAGAGAAATTGCATTGCTGAGCTTTTGTGTCCGTAATAAAACATACATAAAACACTAAAAAAATAAACATTTGTTCTTTGTCATTCATACATTCTTGTGTTCTTATACATTTCTTCAATTCATACATCAATATTCTATCATAATTATGTACATACATTTATTCTCTTTTAACAGTCTGTCTTCAAACGCATCTCAGGGAGGCTAGAGATTTGTGTTGTGCCATAGGTAAAATCATGTGCTTAGCTATGAAGTAATGTTATCACAAGTTATTTAAGGAAAATGAAAAATCTTAATCCTTGTAAAATGAGGTTCAATATAATTCAATTCCCTCTCTCTCTCTTTCTCTCTCCCTCTCTCTCTCTTTCTCTCTCCCTCTCCCTCTCTCTCCCTCTCTCTCTCTCCGATCCCTCTCTCGCTCTCTCTCTCTCCCTCCCTCTCTCTCTCTCTCTCTCTCTCTTTCTCTCTCTCTCTCTTTCTCTCTTCTCGATGAGTCTACCAGGCAGCAATGAACTCGAAGCCATCAAGATATCATCAACAAGGATCTCTCAGAAACTCAATCTTGAAGTGTGAAAGTACCAGGAAACATTCTGTCTTACTTTTGTTTGTGTATCACAATTTTTGCTTTGTATTGAAACCTTTGTAAAAGGTCACTCTCTCTCTCTCTCTCTCTCTCTCTCTCTCTCTCTCTCTCTCTCTCTCTCTCTCTTCTCTCTCTCTCTCTCTTTCTCTCTCTCTTTCTCTCTCTCTGTGTCTCTATCATCTTTTTTTGTCCCTTTCTCTCTCTCTCTCTCTCTCCTCTCTCTCTCTCTCTCTCTCTCTCTTTCTAACTCCTTCCCTATCTCCCCCCTCTCTCTCTCCCTCCCTCTCTCTCTCCCTCCCCCTCTCTCTCATTCTCTCTCTCTCTATAACCTTTTTTCTTCTTACTATCTATATTATGTGCGTCCGTATTAAGTGTTTGTATATGGGACAGGTTGTAAGATTAGGCTTTGCCTAAAACCTCTATCTTTTGGTAATAAAGTTCAGTTTCAGTTTCAGTTTCAGTTTCTCTCTCTCTTTCTCCCTCTCTATCTCTTTCTCTCTCTCTTTCTCTCTCTTTCTCTCTCTCTCTCTCTTCTCTCTCTCTCTCTCTCTCTCTCTCTCTCTCTTTATCTCACTCTTTTTAACTCTCTCTCTGTCTCTCTTTCTTTCTCTATCTTTCTTTGTCTCTAGCATTTGTTTTGCATCGAAGTAGTTGAGACATCCTTGCTACAAGGCAAGTAGCAGAAGAAAGCCTTTGTAAAAGGAAATTGTCTCTTTCGGTGTGTTTCTGTCTGTCTCTCTTACTCTCTCTCTCCCTCTCTCTCTCTTACTCTCTCTCTCTCTCTCTCTTACTCTCTCTCTCTCTCGCCTACTCTCTCTCTCTCTTACTCTCTCTCTCTCTCTCTCTCTCTCTC
>NW_027129587.1:7500-12500 GCF_037325665.1 Littorina saxatilis | reverse complement strand
ACACATACCCCCGTTCTTCGCTGGCCTGCATCCCTTCCCATGTCGGGTTTGTTTTGCTAGAAGCTGGAGCGTTATGAAAAAGGTAAATTCAGCAGGGGCGGGATGCGTACATATATACAATCTTGTCAAGAACAACCACAGGGCAGGAACACACAGACCAACGTTCTTCACTAGCATCCCCCGCCCATCTATGTTTGTTGGTTTATTTAGCTCAGGACTGGACTGTTATGAAAACAGCAGCGGTCAGTGTAAAGGGCGGTATGGACAGGGTACGATACGATCTACAGCTGACCTCTGTACACCCCCCCCCTCCCAATCACCCCGTTATCTGGGGGAGGAGAACCTCTAGACTCGCTGCCAAGAGATGGACATCAGTCTCCGGACAAATGGACCGAGCAGCCATGCCAATCTACTGACCAGCGCTGATGAGCTGCACGTGTCTTTGACTAATCGCGCTTTTCTCACTTGACACAGAGCAGTGTTGGATGAACTGAGTGTGGAGACGTGAGAATAGCGCGCTTGACGTCAGTGGTGAGCGAGGGGGTGGTCATGGGTGTGGAAGAGGCGATTGTTCTGGAAGCGATTGTGTGAAGGTGGGGAAGAGAGATAGGGGCAGCAACTAGGTTGATGGAAACAATGCGGCGTGTACCCCCTCCTCCCCCTCCCCTCTCACCACGTTCTCCTTTCCCTGGTACACAGTTCACGTCTTGGGGTAGAGAGAGAGAGAGAGAGAGAGAGAGAGATAGAGAGAGGGGGGGAGGGAGGGAGGGAGGGAGAGAGAGACACAGACAGAGAGAGAGAGGGGTGAGGGAGGGAGGGAGGGAGGGAGGGAGGGAGGGAGAGACACAGACAGAGACACAGAGAGAGAGAGAGAGAGAGAGAGAGAGAGAGAGAGAGAGAGAGAGAGAGAGCTCGAACTCGAACTCGAAAACTTTATTACCGAGGGATGATAGCATTAGGTCCATATGCGTCAAGAGAGAGAGAGAGAGAGAGAGAGAGAGAGAGAGAGAGAGAGAGAGAGAGAGAGAGAGAGAGAGAGAGAGAGAGAGAGAGAGGGGGGGGAGGGAGAGAGAAAGACAGAGCTAGAGAGACGGACACACAGACAGAAAGGAGAAGGGACAGAATGGTGAAAGTGACGGATGCATAGCGTAGCAGAGGCCAGACAGGCCCAGCTGATAAGGTGAGATATATACACGTAGGAGCACTTAGGATGACACGAGCTTTGTCTTCATCTGCCAATATCTCACAATGCTGCTGACCCTTGGCCCGACAAGCCAGAGAGGGGAGAGAGGTCAGAGAGGGGAGAGAGGCCAGAGAGGGGAGAGAGGCCAGAGAGGGGAGAGAGAAATAATGAATAACGAAACCCTGTTGTGACGAGGTCATTTGTTTGCATGATGTCGGCAAGTTGCATCAAGACCCGTGTGAGTGCAGCTCTCTTCTGTATCTTTCTTTCCCTATCTCTTGCACACACCCCTCATCAAACCCCCCCTCCCCCACCCCCACCCCGTCACCCTCACCCCCCCTCCCCCAACACCCACAAAGACAAATACACACACCCACACACACACGCACACACACACGCACGCACGCACGTACGTACGTACGTACACACACACACACACACACGCACGCACGCACGTACGTACGTACGTACACACACACACACACACACACATACAAACAGGCATGGCACACACACACACACACACACACACACAAGCAGACACACACACACACACACACACACACACACACACACACTCACACACACGCACACACATTCACACCACACACACAGATTCACATACACAGATTCACACACACACACACACACTCACACACACACACACACACACTCACACACACACACACACAAACACACCGTCCAATTCCTGTGATTAAGCAAACTTATTCAGAAAGTTTATAGTGTGTTATAATGTATAGAACAATATAGTGTGTTATAATGTATAGAACAATATAGTGTGTTATAATGTATAGAACAATATAGTGTGTTATAATGTATAGAACAATATAGTGTGTTATAATGTATAGAACAATATAGTGTGTTATAATGTATAGAACAATATAGTGTGTTATAATGTATAGAACAATATAGTGTGTTATAATGTATAGAACAATATAGTGTGTTATAATGTATAGAACAATATAGTGTGTTATAATGTATAGAACAATATAGTGTGTTATAATGTATAGAACAATATAGTGTGTTATAATGTATAGAACAATAAAAACACTTGAGACTATTCAACAAGCTAAGCATAAATTATACTTATTGTGGTTGCATATTCACATCTTGACAGTAAGTGAAGGTGCTTTCAAGGCCAAGATATAGTGCTAATAGTAATACCGTTGTGAGAAATATCGACAACAACAACAAAGTCAACAAGATGAGTCAGAGAGGTACACGAGGACGTGTGGAGATAGGATTTTGAATGACAACCACAATAACGGGACCCCGTTTCCTCGGTTGAACGTTCACAAACGGAACGCCCCCAAAACGCCACACACAAGTAATTGTTTGACTGTGTTTATATTCACGCGGGACCCATTCTTGGCCCTGCCTTGTTACGGACTGGAGAAGATGGGTCTGGGCAGAGTAATGAAGATGCTGGCAGGGTTTCAGATTCCACACAACTTCTTGCCAAGACTGTGCCACTTTACACGAGCGCAACAGGGCCTGCTTTAATGCCCTTCACATGTCACACTTTACACCAACTTTCCCCCAACTGCATTGGTTTGAAGTCGCTCCGGACTCGCCGCGGCAAAGTAGACACACTATCTGCAATGTGAACAGCCTTTAACGATTAAGGTTCGATTTATGACGGATTTAGCAGCGACTCAAAAACGCAGTTGAGTGCTGCACAGCTCTTCTGCGATTTGCTAGTGACTTGGAGCAGACTTTTGTTTTTAGTTTTTGAGTTTACTAATTGGTGAGCTCTAGCCAATGAAAATGGCGTTTGAATTGGATCTTCGGGATCACTTCTAAGATGGCTGCGTCAATAGATTTTTTAGAATAACTGCCGTGTGAACAGTACTTTAGCTCCCCTGAGTGCCGCGGTTGTCTCCCCTGGTAGAGAGATCTTAGTTGACCCCACGTTGCATTACGGCAGCCATGTTTATGTAGATACACGGTATCATGGCGGTTTCCGGGAGGTTTTACATTTGAAAAGATTATGATGACATAGTGTTTTATTGGAGGTCGTGTGTGTGTGTGTGTGTGTGTGTGTGTGTGTGTGTGTGTGTGTGTGTGTGTGTGTGTGTGTGTGTGTGTGTGTGTGTGTGTGTCTGTCTCCTTATTTGCAACTGAGTTTAGAGAATGACGTAAATCCAATCCCTACTTGACTCAGATGGCCCCTTGTTGCAGGCTACGTCTGGTTAACGATATTCTCGTATATGATGATTATGTTATGTTTTCTCACTTTATATAGGACGAGTGAAGACGTTAGATACTCTACGTCTTCCTGTGTGCTGGCTAGAGGAGAATCTTAGTGGAGCCGGACTGACGGTTTTTTTTGTGTCGTGTTTATGTATCCTCCCCCCCCCCCTACCCCCCACCCCCTTATTGTGACGTGTTTATCTCCCTTAATACTCTTTACCAGCCACGCATGCAGAAGACGAATATGTCATAGCTGACGGGATAAACTCCCACATTCACGCAACGGTGATGCCACTCTGTCACTGCTAGCTTTCCCTTTTCCTCCTCCGACTGCTTATCTCCCCTCCATGCAAGATCACTTTGCGGTGCTTCTTCTCCCGACGTCTTCGGCCAGATTGGATCCTCAATTCTTCCATCTTCTTCTTCTTCTTTGTCGTTCGCTAATTCTTCCATCTGAATCCAGTTATCTAAAAATGAATTCCTAAGAAAAGGCACTTGGATCGTTTCCAAAGTTATGCTATAAGATTCTGCGCTACATATGGGGTGCGTTTTCGTTACAATCGTGCCGTTTTCGTTTTAGATTACGGAACACTAGATTCCCCAAGATTCTTTAGATTCGTCAAATTGGCCAGAAACTCTCTCCAAATGGTCACATCAATGGTATCCCTTTTAAACGCCTAGCAGATTGGACCGAACATCACAGACAGCCAGCACCTCACAAAGTCAACACAAATTGGCGGCGTCTTTCTGTTGTGTGAAAAATATGCATATTATAACTTGTGTTTGTTGGAATCATAAAGTGAACATAAATTGGCGATGTCTTTCTGTTCTGTAAATAAAAAAATTTAAAAAAAGCACATCATAACTTGTGTTTGTTGGAATCATCCAGTGTCCAGGGTGCTAGACAAGCTGTCCCGACCACAGCGCCACCTAACAGGAGCCCCACGCAGGGCAGTCAGGGGGGGGGGGGGGGGTAGGGGGCAAGTAGGCTTATCCATGGAACAAGCACATCGCTTATCGATCTCGTCTTCACGCTTTCCGCCTTGAAGGGGGCAGAGGGGGCAGGGAGGGGGTGTGTGGGGATACAGCAACAAGTGACCCGGGGGCAGTGTCCCCCGAGGGTGGCCCGTGGGGCAAGTGGTTCACCATTACTGTAATTAAGGCCTGAGCTAGGCAAGCAGGCCGCCATGTTGTTGTCAGTGTTGGGGTGAAGGACGAGGATGTGTTGCCACAAAGCCACCGGGGACCCACTCCTGCCAGCCTCTGCGAAGGGGGAGGGGGCTTGGAAGGAAGGGTGGAGGAGCTTGTATGATTGATATGTAGGTTTAATCACTGGAATGGAGGCGGTTTGGGGTCAGGGATATCGAGGATGATGCTGGAATAGGAAATGGAACTCACAGCATTGATGGTGGTGTACGCACAACAAGACAGAAAAAACGAACGACATGATTGAGCGGTTAGTGACAGTTTGTTTTGTTGCGGAGGAGAGAAAGTGACAAACATGTTTCGATCAAGTTCAATAACCTGAAAGCAATTATAGGAAAAAGATATAAAAAGAGATATAAAGAGTCAGTGTAGAGAGAATAAGTGGGTGTAGAAAGGA
>NW_027129587.1:0-2500 GCF_037325665.1 Littorina saxatilis | reverse complement strand
TTGGTCTTGGTCACAGACACCTCAATGGATAAGTGGCTGTGGGCACTGTATATTAATTTTACTTTCGTCTACTGGCAGAGCCAGCTTGTGCAATAAAGACAATGCTGAGAGAGAACACACACACACACACACACACACACACACACACAGACACACACATGAGAAAAAAACCATGAAAAAAAACGTTTTTCCGAAGCGGTTAGGGAGGAATATGGGGATCACAGAGGCTCGTATTTGTAGAAATAATGAACGGAGAATTATTTGTTTTTGTCATGTGTAAGTTTGGTTTAAAACCTGGTTATTCCCACCTAAAGGTTTTCGGCTGTTATTTTTCTAATTGCTTTGTTAATGGTAAGTAGGATACTTAAAGGATTGAAATGCAAACAACAACACAAAGAAATCCTGCGATGCGGTGAAACTTGGTGTGTGTGCTGTTCTGTCAGGTTGCATTGACAATTCAAGGTTTGATGAGAATCAGAATCAGAATCAGAATCAGAATTTATTGTCATTAAAGCACAGAGCCTATTAACACATACAAGATAATAAGTACAGAAAAACAGCAATATAACATACATGTAATACAAAACCAAGTGGAACAGGGTGAGTGTGTGTTGAGTGGGAGAGTGTGTGTGAAGAGAGGAGATTGGCACGCTGCATTCTCACGTGCACTCGCTGTGCAGCACGCATGTCGCTCGTTACGGCTCGTGGCGCCGATTGAGACAAGCTGTTTCACAGCACTGTCGGTGTGGCGCGTCTCCGTTAATGTGTCTGTCTGTCTGTCTGTCGGTCTGTTTCTCAAGAGTGACCATGCTTTGTCAGTTGCGACAGCAATGTTACCGGAACGTCTAACGCCGCAATGCAAGCAGCCGGTCTGTAGTTGTCTGACCTAGTTTGCATCCAAGGGGAAAATGGTCTTATCTTCTATGTGAAAACCTGGACGAACCTAAAGTACAGAATCAGAATCAGAATCAGAATCAGAATTTATTGTCATTAAAGCACATAGCCTATTGACACATTCAAGATACATAAGTACAGGAAAAAATAGCAATATAAACATAACATACATGTAATACAAAACCAAGTGGAACAGGGTGAACAAAGAGGACCTGAAGATGAGCATAGGTTATTGAGGACAGTCGGAAGACGCATTGCATCTGCGTAGTTGAAAACAATCGTACACATATTTTGCCAATTGCCTTTGGATGTCGCTGTCAGTAAACAGAGAACTGACTCTTATTTCATCACTGCCGGTGGAAGTATTCGGTAATAGCTGTTGCCTGAGATGAGCATACATTGTACATGAATCAAGGAAGTGAAGTTCATCCTCCACCACTCCACAGTTTCTGCATAGTCTTTCCTCCCTTGGTGTTCCCGTGTATCTGCCCTTTTCGATTTCTAAGTCATGGGCACTTATACGTAGTTTGCTCATAGCCTGTCTGTGTTCTTGTGTTAGCAAAAGATAGGGTTGTAGAGAGTAGTCGTGTGACACTCCCTTGTAAAACTGTAGTTTAGAGGAGTTTCCTTCTTTTTTTGTCCTCCAGAGCCTGACAAATTGAGTTTCTACATGTTTTGTTAGCGCGTGTTTCAGTCTTGCCGGGTGTATTGTGCTTTGGTTTTGCCACACGTGTTTGAAGCCTGAGGAAGTCTTGAAAAAAAATCATTTGATAGTACCTTCTTATGAAATGTAAAAACCTGTGTAGATTTACAGCGATGTACAAGACCTGAACAAATCGGTTGGTTATACCTACTTATCGTATGTAAAAGCCTGTGTAGGTTTACAGTGATTTACAGTATGTAAAAGCCTGTGCATATTTACAGTGATGTACAGGACGGGTTACAGGCGAGATCGTTGCCAGTGAAAAGTGAAGAGTCTGCTATCAGTGTCTGGAACCATTACTCAACCTTGAGCAGCGCCTCCCACGGCCATCTTTACCTTTCTCCTTCACCATTCCTCACATCCCCCCCCCCCTCTCCCCAACCCTCCACTCCTTAGCCCTTCTCCCCCTGCCCCCCTCTTGCCCTCCACCCCAAACCTCGTCTTTGCCCCCCACCCCCCACCCCCCCCCCCCCAATACCTCCTCCTTTCATTTTCTCAAGTGTATCCACTCTGGCTACCTACAAACAGAAGACGTCCCAAGAGCAGCATGTCTATGTAACACATACCACCAGTCTCCAACACATTTCTCAAACGCAACTTTTCTTTGTATGCTACTGGCCGTCCTGCGCGCAGAGTGGATAAGGACTTGACTCAAAGCAATATCAGGCTTTGCCCAAAGCCTCTGTGTAGAGATAAGGGCAGAGTCCAGCTAGATCAGGCTTTGGTAAACCACATCGCTGGCTAAACTTGTAAATGCCGGCTTTCCTTTATCTCATATCGCCCCCCAGTCTTCAAGGAATTTCTCTAACACGACTTTTCTCTCAGTGCCACTGCCCAGTTCTGTGTTGAGAGAGTAGACCACAGTGGGGTAGACCAAAGAGCAAAATGTACGCTGTGGCTTTG